>NC_089785.1:15128698-15133698 GCF_040412425.1 Macrobrachium rosenbergii | reverse complement strand
GAGAGAGAGAGAGAGAGAGAGAGAGAGAGAAACCTTTTGCTGCACAACTCAGGGCCCCATTTTGCCAGCCCACCAGAGATCATAATCATAAATTTCAGATGGGACATTTAGGGAAATTAAATTCATTCTCCTTTGCTGAAATTCAAGATATTTTTCTACGGATATTGGCAAATGAGGAGACGACATCTTAATGAAAAAAAAAGAAATATTAACCACATGTATTATACTATAGGACTTTAACCTTCAGTAAATTTATACCGTCTTATACTTTTTCATTAAACGCTTTTCTTCATCGGAAAGTGGATGAAGCTAGACAGGTAGAGGATTCAGCTTCGATGTCTACTTTGGCTGATTGCACCTCCGTGAGGGCCTGTCATGACCCCTAGACTACGAGATGTTTTTACCTATGTATACTGTGCTTTGTTTTTACCTATGTATAATGTACTTGTTTCTACCTATCTATGATGTACTCTGTTTCCACCTATTATAATGCACTTTGTTCCTACCTTGGTATACTGTACTTTTCCGTATACATTTGTAGCTCACCACTAACTTTTTTCAGTAACTATTTATTACTGAAAGGCAAAGACAGTATTTGCATTTGCTGATATCCATTTATTGTCCCTTTTATATTTGGCATCCGCTCACCAGAGGAAAGGATCAGTGCAAGTAGAGGGGCATCAGTGGTCAGATTGGAATGAGGAACAAAAAAGTCTTCCTTCGTTTCCTTTATCTCATCGACGCCCGATTAATGTGTATTATGCGGCGATTTCACAGTTAAAATTCATTATTTATCAGTAGTTAATTCATCTTTAAGTGTAGTGATTTTCCCTCATAGTGTTTTGATTTCCCTCAATGTTTAGTACATGTGCAATATCATGTCCCTTCATTACCATGTCTCATCTTCCTGAACTTTACTCCATGTCACTTATTAAGCCATCCTGCATACTGTAAGTAATAAAAATGGACAACAGTCCATTCATCAGTTTGTGTTAAACTTGGGAGCAAAACAAGCGTTAAAATTATGGGTATTGCAGCTGGGTATCTCTGTAATATATGTGGAGGGGTGCAAAGGATAGCACTGCAGTGACTCGAGTGTCTCTCGAGACTAATGCTGATAATGATAAAATCACTACTGATACAACACAACTCCAGCAGTAGAATTATAACAGCAGTGTGTCTGACCAATGAAAACTAAATTGGTTGCACAGAGGAATTGTCTTTTGCCCACCTTTTTGTGTGTCTCTTTGTACGCCTCCTGCTTGTCTTTATCAACTTTTAACATATTTTAAATTTTTATTCTTGCTCTGAAAAATTTCCTGTCTGGCTCCTCACGCAGGTCACGTAGTCTCAGAAACACCGCAAAAACGTATCATAAACCTTCTTGAAAAGAAGTTGTTCAACGCTAATGTATCATCTGTGTGTCCCGTTAGGCTTCTCAGTGGAAGGATTATTCTTGGAAGACTGACAGGGCTCTCTCTCTCTCTCTCTCTCTCTCTCTCTCTCTCTCTCTCTCTCTCTTCTTTAAACCCTTTATGATAAGCATTTCTGTTCGACCGCGGCCCTTTCATTGTTTCTCCTCGATGACAGGAGAGATGCTTTAGATGAAAAAGGTAAAATGCCATTCTCTTCAATGTGTCTTTGTTGCTGAAGTTTCGTGTGATTACTTAAAATTTTTTAACCTAACTGTAGTGTTCAAATATTCAGGTCATTATAAAGGCCGCTATATGAAATTATGAAGTTAAGTGAGTAGCTATAGATAAGCTAGAAATGGAGAATACAGCCGTAAAGATAGGTTTGTTGAAATGTGGGAGAGGAGGCATTAATCAAGAATATTCGAAAAATTTTGGGTACTTAGGGACTGCAGCGTACAAAATGCACACCGTCAGTGAAACGGAAGGGCACTAAGGGACGGATGGCTAGTGCTTTTTACTTTCAGTGTAGAATTTTCATAAAAGTTCTAGGTGAGTTACAAAGGGTTGATTCCTTACAATGAGTGGAACTGGGAAAAGAGAGAGGAAAGCCCTCATTGAAATAGAAAAAAAATCATTCCTCGCCGTCACCCTTATTTTTGATAAGAGAGGAAAAAGGGCCTTTGCTAACACAGCAATGGGCTAAAAGTGCAGTGCTTTAAAGAATGCTTAAGACTTTTGCCTGTCAATGCTAGCCGTTAGTCACAGATTGTGCAGTGCACCAGAGTTACCCGGAGGCTGAAGGTACCATTATTGGTGTGTACATGACATGTTACATTGATGTGAAGGATATTTGTCAGAACGATTGCACATTTTGTTCAGACACCCTAAGCACACTGGGAAGGACACGTGCTCTGACTCTTAGAAAGTGGTCCACCTGATTACTGCTAAGCAGCTGAACCCAAGCTGCTGCAGTTTGCAAAGAGTTTTATTTTGCTACAAATTAAACGGGGAATAGTTTGCCTGGTGCAGTTGTGGATTTTTTTTTAATCCCCAAATGCATAAGTGATCAGTAATTACATTGTTGCTCTCTGCAGACATGTCCTGAATTCATGTGTATCTGTTTCATTTTCTATCAGCTCATTTATTTATTACCTTTTCCTATATATTGCCTCTCTCTGCAGGCTGATTTCCCTTTGAATTCCTCTTGGGTTTATAGCCTGTTGACTCTGAACATAAGGGATTCAGCTGAGGATATAAAGAAAGAAAGAAAGAAAGAGAGGAGGAGCAGCAAGAAGCAAAGACAAAGACTGCTCAGACTTGGCTGGCACACATTGGTAAACAAGAGCACCCAAAAGATGCCAAGTCCATCAGACTTTTGGGTTCAAATTACTGCGTCTTTGATACTGATGCACAAAAAGGGAACAGATCTTGTGGTACGAGACTCAGGGTTGGCGTCGCCCTGGTGAGATTGCAACCTACTTGAAGAAATGGCCCAAGAAACAAGTTAGTTGTTGCAGTTTTTTGCAAAATGATTCATACAGCAGTAATTTACTTTTACTAAGAAATCGACCTTTCGCACTTCCAGCACTTTACGTAGAGATGACCGGAAAGTTTACTCTCTCTCTCTCTCTCTCTCTCTCTCTCTCTCTCTCTCTCTCTCTCTCTCTCTCTCTCTCTCTCTCTCTCCATATTAGTACAGTAATTGCTCCTAGCTACTAGAAAAAAATAGTGTAATTTATATGTGCAAGATTTACAAAAAATGGTGCTTTTACCTGCAAATGTCGTCTGCTATATCAGCACAAAGAAGAGCATGAAATAAGGAGGAAGAAGCAGATATGTGGACTCTCCTCCCCTGTGACTGGGCATGTGGATGGCACTCCTGATGAACTTCCCCCAAGAGAGAGAGAGAGAGAGAGAGAGAGAGAGAGAGAGAGAGAGAGAGAGAGAGAAAAGAAGCCTCGGCAGCGTTACCATGTCAGTGTTTGGAGTAGAGCCGTCATCTGGTAACAATTTTAATGCAAAAAAGCTGTTATTACGGCGGGAAGGGGCAAACCTACTTTATATCCATGAATGGTCTTTGTGGCGAAAAGTAGCCGACCGAATATGTACGTGAATAGTCTAACTCTTAAGATTGAGGAAACTAACACTGATCTCACTTATAGGAAGCCAGATACACATTCAGCACCGCAATTCTACAGTGGCCTTTATTTTCGTTACTTTCACTAAAATAGGTGTTAGCCAATTTGGTAGTTGTTTTTTTCTTTCTACAACCTAGTTTTTAGGTCACAGGACAGTGCAAACTTATTTTAGGCTTTTCTCCTTCAGTGTTTCAGACATTATGGTAGACGGAGCCGCCTGGTCTTCAGAATCTTGGGCAGGAGGTGTACACTTAAGTTTGAGGTCTTAATGGTAACTACATTACCTATTCATAGTATTTTATTACCTAACCATAGTATTTGGAAAGACAAATCATTTATTGTGATCAAAACTTATAAATGAATTTAATAACTCATATGCTGTAGTGATTACATTCAAGTGGCCTTGTATTGTGTAATGTCGGCTCGTTAGGACAGATACAGTTGGGTTCCAGTTACAAAGGTGATTTGATTTAAGATGATTCAGATACCTGTGTTTCAAGTGCTGTTATCATATCTTTAGACGTAGGTGCTTTACGATATAGTCATCCCCTTTGCCGATGATGTTAAACACACAAATAACACGTAATGACTTTAAGGTTTATTGCGCGAAAGATAATCGGGCAATTGGCAGATGGACTTAGAGTGATGATAAAAACGCATTTTGGCGGAAATTGGATTTGAACGCTGGTCACTCAGTAGAGAAACCATGGCTGCCGTTGTTAATGATCTTCCCCCAAATAAAATACCTCGGTTCGTTCATTCGGATCGTTTGCGTTCGTTGAGCTCTGGCTGGTACGCGGATCGGGCCCCAGTAGTTTACTGCTGTAATTCTGCTATTATTTCTATAACGGGCAATAACGGAATCTTTGAAAGTACAGACCTGTACAAGATATGCAAATGAAAACCTGTTTTGTGATATTGGAATGGTAGGTAAGAGAGAGAGAGAGAGAGAGAGAGAGAGAGAGAGAGAGAGAGAGAGAGAGAGAGAGTCATTGCTAACGGATTTGTTTCAAAAGATTCTCGTATAACAGAGACGCGGAGATTAATCAATTCCAAGAGTCTTCGGTCTTTTGTTTTCTTTCATTTTTTCTTGATTTCTTTTGATCATTATCAAAGATTCTCTTTGTGAGAAGATTTTCGTTTGGAAGAGGATTTCCTCCTATTGGACCTTGTTTCTAAACTTACTTAACAAGGAACTCTGTGCATAGGAATGTCTGTTCTTTTGAAGGTATATACTTGATTTAAGCCTTCTTCAGTCATTCATGCTTTCTGACATACAAATCTCAGTTGAGGAAATAGCACAATTTCTCTCTCTCTCTCTCTCTCTCTCTCTCTCTCTCTCTCTCTCTCTCTCTCTCTCTCTCTCTCTCTCTCTGTGGAGGATTATTAAGACTGATAATATCACACTTAAGGAATAAATGCCATAGAATCTGATGTATTCACAAAA
>NC_089785.1:15116198-15123698 GCF_040412425.1 Macrobrachium rosenbergii | reverse complement strand
ACACATATTCTGATAGACAGTTTGATTTTTCAAGTGATTGATAAATAAGTTTTTTCTTAAGGGATCACTGTTACCTTTAGAGTATTCAGTCGTAACAATTAATGTTATGAGAGTTCAGGTATCTGGCTGAAGTGAGTATATTTTTGAATCTTGAGATTAGTTGTGTAATATCCAGGTACTTGATACGCATCGTGACAATATATATATATATATATATATATATATATATATATATATATATATATATATATATATATATATATATATATATATATATATATATAATAATGTGTATATATATGTATATATATATATATATATATATATATATATATATATATATATATATATATATATATATATATATATATATATGTGTGTGTGTGTGTGTGTGTCTGTTATATATGTGTATGAAAAATTGCATGAAAAGATTGGAAAGTGTTCAGGTAAACTAAACACTAAAGCGTTTTGCCAACACTCTTTGTTCACCTAAATGTCACGGTCTTTTGTTATCCGTCTATTTATTTATCTGTATATATATTGTAAATCCCATTAGATATACGTTTATCTTACATTAAGGAATCCTGCAATCAATTGAAATGCAAATCTAGGTCTTAGTTTTAGGTAAAAATCAAACTCCGATATTTTAGGTAAATAAATGTAAAAGTAAGATTAAAGCCACAACTGAGACTCTTCCTTTCAGTCTGATTGTAATCATATATATATATATATATATATATATATATATATATATATATATATATATATATATATATATATATATATATATATATATATATATATATATATATATATATATATATATATATATATATATATATTATATCATGAAATCCTGTACCGGTTGATTTCCTTGGGACTTAGCATTAACATTTCATTTCTATTACTACGATAACTGTGGATACTGCTCTTGTCATTCCCTGGAAATATTGTACAGTTATCCTTTGATACGTAAAATTATACATAACACAATATTTAGAACTGACACTCATTGCAGGGTCACTGTAATATATGTGAGATATTTTATTTTCTGTTATCTTTAACGGTCGGGATCATTAAAAACAATTACCATTATTTTTTTACCGCTGAAATGTTATACAGTAACGTGTAACTAAATGAACCAGATAACAAATATCTTGCTATTTGATTATTCTTGGAAACAGCGTTACTCTCTACATATCGATACATTCCATTCCTTCTGCAAATGACCGCTAGATGGCTCAGATCACTGAAGTTATTAGGGAAGTTTTATTTTTTCCTGCCTTCATCAGTAGCCGATGATTACTGGCTTCGGTCTCTGTGACTGTTCCAGAGTTTGGGTTTCCTCACCGAAAATGATCGTCTGGGAAGTATGAGGATATGCTATTCAATATCACATTGTAATTCATTTTTCTCCTTTCTTATTGGTTCTTCGTCAGTTCTGCTTTCAGTGGATCTATTTCATATCGCGTAGGTGTATACTTTTGTCTTTTCAAGGCATTTCTGAACTGAATCCAGGCCGAGACAGCCCTTAAAGTTCATGTGTCGCGGTTTTCGGAAATGTCTTAGGGAATATTTTCTTGGTTTTCTGCGTCGCGCATCTTAGAACGACCTGAATTCTCCATCATCTTGTCAGCACAGTCCTTCACGGAAATTGGATCATGAAATAAATCCTCGCAGTTTTCAGCATTTTCGAAAAAAATGGTTCGTTTTACCATGAGAACTTTCATGATAATTGACTAGTGGAGAGATGGAAGCCTTGCGACTCCTGAGCAGTCTGTGCAGTCCTTGTAATTATTTATTTATTTATTTTTTATTTCTATATTTTCTTCTAGGGGAAGTTTTTATCTCAGTTACAAAGGTTGTCAAAGTAACATTCTGTTATCCATTATTATTTTATCTTTTAAAGTTGCATCCTTATTTCTTTGAAAATGTCAAAGTCATTCAATGTTTAATTCCAACGAAAAAGCTGTCATTGCCTTCTGTAACCGTCTTAACAATTCTGATAATTATACTACTGTTCAGATGGAACTCGCTTGATTGGCTGTTCTTTATTAACTTATGGTTCACCGGAATTAACTGAAAAGCAAGTAATTTATTATTTATTTATTTATTTATATATTTATCTATTTTTATTGTTTTTGCTAAACTGAAGAGAATTTGTTCTTGGCTACGGTAAGTTGCAGGGCCAAAGTTGGCATCTTGGAATCTGTGCCTTGTCTCCATGTCAGAGTCGCCGAAGATCAAATTCCGGAGGCTGATCATTCTAAAACCCAGAAAACATCTCAGAATTGCTGAAGGGATGCTGACATCTCCATACTGATATTTACTTATGAATATAATGCCTTAGGAAATGCCTTAGGAAACAGTCAACCCAAATTTTGGCAGTTACTAATTCTTATGCTGTTACTATTGTCAGTGATAGTTACCTTACCAAATGTCTTTGGCATATCCTAACACGAATTCACCGGAGGTAGACTCGAGTTACGTTGATGAGCTTAAAAGGTCTTCCTCTCGGTTCTCTATTTCTACTGGACTGGGCTCGTTTTTTTGGGAGGGGGAGCGGGGTCTCTCTTGGATAAGGTTTCGGGGCTCTGCAACGACATAGGTGGTACTCGGCATCATCATCCTTTCAATAACAGTGCTAGAATTTCAGTTTATTGCCCTTGAAATATGTAGGAAAACTCCACAAGCAGCTATATAAAATTCTGCTGGAGGTATACCAGACGTAGTAATAAAACTGGAAATCCATTCTTTCATTTCAAAATATAGTTTCAGTTTTGGGTGCAACGGATGGGTATTTCCGTATATGTGTGGAGGGTGGAAAGGATAGTAGTGCAGTGACTTAAGTGACACTTTCTAGCTTTTGTTCCACCATCTGGGTCCTGTTTTATGGTTCCAAACCTCTATTTTCGGAATTATGGGTGTGCCAATACCGAAAATGGTAATAATAATATTAATACTGATACAACAGAACGCTTAGAGAAGGATTTTTAAGAACAATGTGCTTGATCAACGGAGGCTAATTTGATTACACAGAGAAACTGCCTTTTGTCCATCTGTTTGTCTCTTCGTACGTCTCCTGCTTGATTTTTTATCAGTTTTTCACAGAATTTACTCAAAGTATTTCCAGCCTGGTTCCTCAACCAGTGCATGTAATCTCAGAAAGACCGTGTAAATAAATTTATGTATCATAAACCTCCGTGAAAGTAAGTTGTTTATCACTAATGTAGCTTCTGTGTGGCCCATTAATTTTCTCAGTGGAAGGCGTTTTCATGGAAGACTGACGGGGCCTGTAACTTGTTGTTGATATTTTGTCTGATTTCTTTATTTTTAACAACTGTATAGTGTTAAAATATTCAAATATTTAAATCATTATAAAGTTCACTTATCTGAGATTAGGACAATGAATGGGTAGTTGTAGGTAGCTGGAAATGGAGAACACAACCGTGAAGGTAGGAGTGTTGAAATACGAGTGAGGAGGGCAGTAATCCAAATTCGAAAATTTTTGGGCAATTTGGGACCACAGTGTACAAAATGTACAGCTCCAGGGCTGCATTAACGAAATGCCAGTGAAACGGAAGCTCATTAAGGACTGATAGCCAGTACCTTTTAAT
This sequence comes from Macrobrachium rosenbergii, assembly GCF_040412425.1. Lineage (NCBI taxonomy): Eukaryota > Metazoa > Arthropoda > Malacostraca > Decapoda > Palaemonidae > Macrobrachium > Macrobrachium rosenbergii. The sequence continues at coordinate 15,120,081 of NC_089785.1, read as the reverse complement.
TTCAATGTAAAATTTTCACAGCATAAATTTGGAGTTAGTTACAAAGGCTTCATTTCTTGCAGTTAATGAAACTGAGAAAATAGAGTGGTATACCCTACTGAATTGAACTGAATATTGAATTTAGGCCCAAGGCCAAGCACTGGGACCTATGAGGTCATTCAGCGCTGAAACGGAAATGACAGTAAAAGGTTTGATAGGCGCAACAGGAGGAAAAACCTCGCAGTTGCACTATGAATCAATTGTTAGGAGCACACAGCATTACTTAAATATCCTGTAAGGGAATCCCTGTGATGATGAGGCTTATATCAACTGCCTTTTTAGTTTTCTGTAAAGAAAACTATTGAGATGGTTTTGTCTGTCGGTCCGCACTTTTTCTCTCCGCCCTCAGATCTTAAAAACTACTAAAGCTAGAGGGCTGTACATTGGTATGTTGATCATCCACCCTCCGATCATCTAACATACCAAACTGCAGCCTCTCCTCTCAGTATTTTTAAAAATTATTTTATTTAAGGTTAAAAGTTAGCGATGATCATGCGTCTGGCAACGCTATAGGACAGGCCACCACCGGGCCGTGGCTGAAAAGTTTCTTTGGGCAGCGGCTCACAGCATTATACGCTATACAGAAAACTCGATTGCACCAGAAGAAACTTTTTTACTTTAGTTATGTAACAACCTGATCCATTTTGTGATTGTGTTTTTATTTTGTTAAGGGCCTTGCGTCATCATAACGCCACTGAGCTGACGAGATGCCCTGACCTTCTGTCAATGAAACTCTCCTCAATTTAATTGGAATTTTATACCTTTTTCACATTAGGTGGAAGGACATCCTAAGCCCCTTTTCTAGCCCAGGCTGGAAGAGCACAAGAAACAGGACGAGGCAGAAGAATGAACAGAAGCAATCACGAAGGAAGCGATATATAGACCTTTCAGCCTCATCAAAGAAGAGGAGTGGGGAAAACAGAAACAGGGAAAGAATTCCAAAATGGTTAAACAAACGGAAACGGAAATGGACAAAAGAACATATTCAGGATTAAGCTTTCAGTTCCTGCACTCTTCTAATTTGCTCCATAAAGGGGAAGTCAAAACTCATTCCCGAAATCTTCAGCGGCTGAGGCTGAGGCTGAGGGGAAACGACCCTGATCTCAATCTCGTGCGCTTCCTGCTCCAGAGAAAATGACAGACGGAGTTAAGCCAACACATTTAATATTGAGTTCCATAGAAATGAGGTCGCGCGCGCATGGGTCATAAAAAATCAATGCTTCAGAAATTACATAAGTTGAAGTGACGTTGGTTTAGTATTTGTTTTGGCCTCTCAGAACGACATTTTGAAAATGTTCTCTACCAGTTACAATTTGTCTCATACACAAAGTACCTCCCATCTTGAAAATGGTTCGAGATACTTTTTCTAAAAGTATGAAGAGCAAAAAATGGTTTATATCTACATCAATATTCCATGAATATAAAACGGATCTTTTATTATGGTTTTTCGAAGGCTTTAGATGAAGGACTACAAAGAAAATGGGATGCTTGAAGAATAACGCTTGTAAGAAAGGAGCGTCTACACTAAGGTTCTGCAGCGTACACAAAATGTCATATAGCCTACAGTACACGCGTCGAAAATCCATCACATTCATTTCACGAAAGTTGAAAACAATTTATTCAACTACCGTAAATGGAAAGCGAATCTTTGGTAAATGCTAGATAGTCGTAAGAAGCACCAATCAGAACAAGAGTAAGTCTTTGACTTGTATTCATCCTGTTTGCAATATGTGCGCGACGAGTTTTCGACCTGCGTTTCTGACACTTTACCGCAGTGTGGACGAACCCTAACAGTGACATGACATGTTACAGGAATAAAGTCATTCGAAGTTAAAGGCAAGATCCGGAACTGTGACAGAATCTTTAAGGAACAAACACAGCCCACACTCGTTTCGTGTTTTGAGGTTATGATATAGTTGTGGTCAGAGTATCGAAAGAGACGGCTGCACTAGTGAGTGTATACTACGTGGTCGAGTCTACTGACGAAGGGGAAGCAGAAAATGATGATAAATATGAGCATATGGCTACGAGAGGAGAGCAAGAGATGGGTCTGAAAATTACGGTTGATGTATCCAGTGCTGCAGAAGGATTCAAATACTTAATAAGACAAATCCTGACATTTCAGAGACCCTGCTGTCTCTTGGGGAGGGTGACATATATAAAGAAAAAAAGCCTTTTCGTGATCTTGCTGTATCTTGTAATTGGAAATACCTCTCAAGTCTGACGTAACTCTTCTGAATGTCCAAACAGGTAATCTCTGACATTGTTGACGTATGCAAAACAATTATCGAGGCTCTATCAGAATCTGCAAAGGTGACTGGAAAACGTGCCTTTATAAAGGTTGCCTAAAATTAGATTCGTGAAATGCATTTTTGGAAGACTGGCTTTTACCATGAAATGTTTAAAGCTTGAGGAAGAATCGCATATTAACTGTACTGATGTAAACAAAAATACCGATTCATAAGGTACAAAGCTTATTTTCATTAAAGCATATATGAGACTTCTTCAAGAAGAGTTGAACTTAATTTCTCTTCTCTCTCTCTCTCTCTCTCTCTCTCTCTCTCTCTCTCTCTCTCTCTCTGTATATGTATGTATATATATATATATATATATATATATATATATATATATATATATATATATATATATATATATATATATATATATACACACACACACACACACACACACACACACACACACATATATATATATATATATATATATATATATATATATATATATATATATATATATATATATAAGAATGAAAGGCCTCTGTGTGGATGGAAATAAATGATCCACAGCAGGATGCAAAACTGAAGTGCACATTCACTATTCATGAACTCATTACCAAGGTGAGTCAAGTGCGTCAGCATATTAATACAGATATTGCCATAAAGCCTGGTTCCCTGATACAGAAAAATAATACATTTAAATTGGCATGCATAATTAGGACCTAAAACCTATTTCTATTTTCAGCCAATCTCTTTTTGAATCTAATTTGACTGACTTATATGCAATCTCAATAAATCTGTTAATGGACATTTGTTATTGATAGTTAAATGATGGTCATCACAATACTGTGTGTTCAGTTTTCCCTGTGACCTTCCTATCCTGCTTTTAGGTCATAAATAAAGGGCCAGGGTATGGGACATGTTCCACACTGTCGCTCATCCAATGATAACTGTGTCCCAGCTTTAGAACGCCATAAATGTCCCAAAAAATGTTTCAAGCACATCGTTCCAGTTACCAAAACATTGTTCCTTGATTAACACAAAACTATTACAAGGGTGCTTCCACTTCAGTAGAACATGTCATAAACATACATCAGGGAATTTACCGCATACATATCACAAACAGGTTGAAAACAATTCAACGACCGTAAATGGAGAATGAACCTTAGCTCATGCTGGATAACGGTATGAAACACTGGTTACAACTACTAGATAGATGACGTCTTGTATTCAGTCTGTCTGTGAATTGAGAGCTAAGTAACCAACGTATTTTTCCTAAGCTACAATTTGCAGCGAAAGGTCACTGACTATGAGAGCATTATTCATTTAAGGATATTGGGATTTACTTCTTCGACCCGGGTATCGAGGAACATTCTCTCTCTTAACTGAAATTCATTAGAAGGGTTTTGTAGCCGCCTCTCTTTTAACACCTCGAGTAAGTTACAATACCTTACCTAATTTTGCTACAATATTCACCTATATGGGCAGTGACTTATTCTATTGAATAACTACAAGAAAATATCAGCCTTACTCATATGTCACTATAGTTTTAAACTGGGTCAATTTACAATGAAAATGTGATAAAATTTTTATAAACTTCGAGATAT
>NC_089785.1:15094591-15115698 GCF_040412425.1 Macrobrachium rosenbergii | reverse complement strand
ACATTAAGCAGAATAAATCGCTAATAGCTTGCCTGTCCACCATTGATCGGGTTGTTCAGACATCTTCCAACGTTGACGCTTCTCTTCTATTGCATATCATTAGGATGTTAAAGAGATGTATTTATATATATCTAAACTATCAATATCACACTTTAGTTTGGATGGTATTGTCCGCGACTCCAGATGATGGCAGAAAAAATCCTCCTAACCACTGACAGCTCAGTGAATATTGATACATTGGGAATACTGTCAAAATCCGCTTTCCTACTCCTTGCCGCCACCCGCAATGTTCCGTTTTCAATGTTACATTTTCAATGTTCCGCTTTCAATGTTCCATTTTCAATTCAGAACCCAGTGATGTATTGACAAGTGAATCAATGCATGAAGTATCACACGCTTTGTGAAATATTTTCTCCCCTTACTCGTAGCTGCTCGCGTAGCATGTTACTATGTAGGCAAAAACATTACTCATTATTTAACCATTGTAAAATTACTTCTATAGATACTTTGTGAACAAGTAGCAGAACCGTTCCGGCATTATCAGTATGGCTAAAGTAGAATGTCCTTTGATAATACAAAGCAGATTCCAATGAAATACTTTTTGTTTAAGAGTTTAAATCATTAATCTCACCTAGAGACAGATAAACATCATTTCTTATTTTTATTTAATTAAAAATGCTCAAGGCACAGCAATCAAATTATTCCTTTAACTTCAATGTTACAATTAAGATTCTGTAACCATGTTCATCAATTTGTCTTGAGTAAAGACTAAAAGTTAAGTATACCTTAGTTTAACGGATCACTGAGCTGATTAACAGCTCTCCTAGGGCTGGCCCGAAGGAATCAATTTATTTTCCGTGGCTAAGAACCAATTGGTTACCTAGCAACGGGACCTACAGCTTTGTGAGATCCGAATATATAACGAGAAATTCATTTCTATCACCAGAAACAAATTCCTCTGAGCCTTCATTGGCCGGTCTTATTTCGAGCAGAACGTAGTTTTGGAACGTGAAAATAAGCAAGAATCTTTCTGAAAAGATCTTGATCGCTTGCGGTAAAAAAAATAAAAAAAAAGGGAAATGTCTTAAATAAAATTCGTAAAAGTTTTCAGAGTTTGAAAATGCCTTAATTCCTTGACCTTTAGGTAGTGATTTAATGTTTTAAGAGATAACCCTTTGCAGCTGAAGATGCCGTTCTAATTTTGTTTGATAAAATTAAAAAATTGGAAAAAACAATAGGGGTCAATATCAAACTGGATGAGCTATAGGTTTTCCCTACTTTCTCAGGCCAGATATACGAGCAAAACTATAGACTATAGACTATTAGGGAGGCGATAATATCATGAAAATGAAAAATGACGACAATGCAGTCGCTTCAACTGACTCATGCAGATCCCATAAGTTACATTTCAATTTGAAAATGAATATTATTGTGAATGATATCTCCAACCACCTAAATACTATATCTTTAAACAGTTAACGTTAAATATTGAACAAATATTGACCAATAAGGCAATATTGAAGACAAACGGAGGAACCATGGGCCATTGTCAGAAAATCATTTGTTTTCAATTTTCTTCCTCTCGGCAGTACCAGATATCTCAACCCATTTTAGGAATTACCCACGGGAACAGTACTGTAAGTTAAGTATATCTTAGTTTAACCAGACCACTGAGCTGATTAACAGCTCTCTAGGACTGGCCCGAAGGATTAGATTTCGCTGGCTAAGAACCAATTGGTTACCTAGCAACGGGACCTACAGCTTGTGTGGAATCCGAACCACATTATAGCGAAATGAATTTCTATCACCGAAACAAATTCCTCTTGTTCTTCACTGGCCGGTCGGAGATTCGAACTCGCGACCAACAGAGTGGTAGCTGAGAACGAACGCTCACCAGCGAGGAACTAACTTTTCCATTAAGAGGTAACGGCGTGCATTTTTCACTTCTTGCCTCCATTAATGTAGTTCGAGTATGCCAGTATTTATATCTTCTGCAGAAGGTAATAGCAATTGAACTGATCTTCAATTATGGAACAACCATCTGTTCCTGGTGTACACACACACACACACACACACACACACACACACACACGTACATAAACACTCAAAAAACAATACACACATTTATATATATATATATATATATATATATATATAATATATATATATATATATATATATATATATATATATATATATATATATATATATATATATATATATATATATATATATATTATTTGACATATTTCCAGGAAATAAAAATATTTTTGACTGGAACTATTATTACATAAAAGAATTTTAAATATTTATCAAATATAAAATAACTAGTTAATCGTAGCTTCAAAAGCTATCATACTCCAGTTTCTGTAAAGGAATTTCCGCTTCAAGTAGATAATTGCCTCCATCAACGGATTAACCGGCCTCGTCTCGACTCGCGAGTCAGGCGGAGAGAACTTCTAAACATTACTGTCTGATCTCGGTGTCACTTGGAATCATTTCAGTTCACCTTTCAAACAACGAAACTGAAATAGTTGTGCATTTGGTCATAAATGGCATTCTAACTTGGTAACTGTTTTTATCTAAACGTACTTTTCATAAATTAAGGCATTTTTACGTTTGCCCATTGCTCTTGTTTCTTTACAAAATAATTTTGAACGTAATCAGTGTATAAAGAACGAATTTTGTGACCGCTGAAGGCCATTAATAATTTTTACACAGGAATAAATAAGTTTTTAATTCAATTTCTACGCATATATCTTTCTCATTATACACTTCACAACAGAGTAACAGAGGTGCCATAACACTGGCTACATTAAAAACATGAAAAACTGTCCAGGATATTTTGAGTAATTAAATGTTTTTTTCGTTCACCTATTTCTAATCTTGACCAGAACTGAGAATTCTGGAATGTGAAAACAAGTGTAAGAAATTCGCTCAAATAGGAGTCCCGAGCAAGAAGGTCGCTTGCGTCAAAAGAAAAAGGAAAAAATGTTTTGCCAGAAAAAGCGTTAAAAGCTGTCAGTGTGAAAATGCCTTAATTTCCGTATTCTTAGAGATACCGAGTTGAATTTGTTTAAGGATAATCCTTAAGAGTTGAAGATTGCGGACTAAATTTTTGTTTAATGAAAATAAAAAAAAAAAAAATAAAAGGAAATCAACTTCTGAAGTGGGTGAGTTACGGATTTTTCAGCCCTGAATGAATTTTAACAGTTTTCTGCATTCTCATGCCAAATATTAAACCATAGTTTATTGGGACGCGATAATGTCATTATAATGATGAAAATTAAACTAATTACTTAAATGACTCATGCAAACTCTTTAGAACTACCTACGATATGGAAAGTGAATGAGCAAACGCCTTCAGCCGCTGTAGGCCTCTCTCTCTTTGGAGGCCTCTAATAAAAAGCGTTGTATAATGAGGTGAGAGATAAGCGAAGAAGAGGATGAAAACGGATGGCTCAATAATGGAGGAAGACATCTTTTTGCCATTTCAAGACTTGTTTCTTGGGCCATTTCTTCAAGTGGGTTGCAATCTCACCAGGGCGACGCCAACCCGCAAATCTCGTACCACAAGATCTGTTCCCTTTTTGTGCATCAGTGTCAAAGACGCAGTAATTTTAACCCAAAAAGTCTGATGGACTTGGCATCTTTTGGGTGCTTTTGTTTACCAATGTGTGCCAGACAAGTCTGAGCAGTCTTTGTCTTTGCTTCTGCTGCTCCTCCTCTCTTTCTTTCTTTCTTTATATCCTCAGCTGAATCCCCTTATGTTCCAGAGTCAACAGGCTAAACCCAAGAGGAGTTCAAAGGGAAATCAGCCTGCAGAGAGAGGCAATATATAGGAAAAGGTAATAAATAAATGAGCTGATAGAAAATGAAACAGATACACATGAATTCAAGACATGTCTGCAGAAGCAACAATGTAATTACTGATCACTTATGCATTTGGGGATAAAAAAAAATCACAACTGCACCAGGCAAACTATTCCCCGTTTAATTTGTAGCAAAATAAAACTCCTTACAAACTGCAGCAGCTTGGGTTCAGCTGCTTAGCAGTAATCAGGTGGACCACTTTCAAGAGTCAGAGCACGTGTCCTTCCCAGTGTGCTTAGGGTGTCTGAACAAAATGTGCAATCGTTCTGACATACATCCCTTCACATCAATGTAACATGTCATGTACACACCAACAATGGTACCTTCAGCCTCCAGGTAACTCTGGTGCACTGCACAATCTGTGACTAACGGCTAGCATTGACAGGCAAAAGTCTTAAGCATTCTTTTAAAGCACTACACTTTTAGCCCATTGCTGTATTAGCAAAGGCTCTTTTCCTCTCTTATCAAAAATGAGGGTGACAGCGAGGAGTGATTTTTTCTATTACAATGAGGGCTTTCCTCTCTCTTTTCCCAGTTCCACTCATTGTAAGGAATCAACCCTTTGTAACTCGCCTAGAACTTTTATGAAACTTCTATACTGAAAGTAAAAAGCACTAGCCATCCGTCCCTTAGTGCCCTTCCGTTTCACTGACGGTGTGCATTTGTACGCTGCAGTCCCTAAGTACCCAAAATTTTCGAGATATTCTTGATTAATGCCTCCTCTCCCACATTTCAACAAACCTATCTTTACTTGGGCTGTATTCTCCATTTCTAGCTTATCTATAACTACTCACTTAACTTCATAATTTCATATATGGCCTTTATAAAGACCTGAATATTTGAACACTACAGTTAGGTTAAAAAATTTTAAGTAATCACACGAAACTTCAGCAACAAAGACACATTGAAGAGAATGGCATTTTACCTTTTTCATCTAAAGCATCTCTCCGGTCATCGAGGAGAAACACAATGAAAAGGGCCGCGGTCGAACAAATGCCTATCATAAAGGGTTTAAAAGGAGAGAGAGAGAGAGAGAGAGAGAGAGAGAGAGAGAGAAAAAATCCTTCCACTGAGAAGCCTAACGGGACACACAGATGATACATTAGCGTTGAACTTCTTTTCAAGAAGGTTTATGATACGTTTTTGCGGTCTTTCTGAGACTACGTGACCTGCGTGAGGAGCCAGACAGGAAATTTTTCAGAGCAAGAATAAAAATTTAAAATATGTTAAAAGTTGATAAAGACAAGCAGGAGGCGTACAAAGAGACAGACAAAAAGGTGGGCAAAAGACAATTCCTCTGTGCAACCAATTTAGTTTTCATTGGTCAGACACACTGCTGTTATAATTCTACTGCTGGAGTTGTGTTGTATCAGTAGTGATTTTATCATTATCAGCATTAGTCTCGAGAGACACTCGAGTCACTGCAGTGCTATCCTTTGCACCCCTCCACATATATTACAGAGATACCCAGCTGCAATACCCATAATTTTAACGCTTGCTTTGCTCCCAAGTTTAACACAAACTGATGAATGGACTGTTGTCCATTTTTATTACTTACAGTATGCAGGATGGCTTAATAAGTGACATGGAGTAAAGTTCAGGAAGATGAGACATGGTAATGAAGGGACATGATATTGCACATGTACTAAACATTGAGAAATCAAAACACTTTGAGGAAAATCACTACACTTAAAGATGAATTAACTACTGATAAATAATGAATTTTAACTGTGAAATCGCCGCATAATACACATTAATCGGGCGTCGATGAGATAAAGGAAACGAAGGAAGACTTTTTTGTTCCTCATTCCAATCTGACCACTGATGCCCCTCTACTTGCACTGATCCTTTCCTCTGGTGAGCGGATGCCAAATATAAAAGGGACAATAAATGGATATCAGCAAATGCAAATACTGTCTTTGCCTTTCAGTAATAAATAGTCACTGAAAAAGTTAGTGGTGAGCTACAAATGTATACGGAAAAGTACAGTATACCAAGGTAGGAACAAAGTGCATTATAATAGGTGGAAACAGAGTACATCATAGATAGGTAGAAACAAGTACATTATACATAGGTAAAAACAAAGCACAGTATACATAGGTGAAAACATCTCGTAGTCTAGGGGTCATGACAGGCCCTCACGGAGGTGCAATCAGCCAAAGTAGACATCGAAGCTGAATCCTCTACCTGTCTAGCTTCATCCACTTTCCGATGAAGAAAAAGCGTTTAATGAAAAAGTATAAGACAGTATAAATTTACTGAAGGTTAAAGTCCTATAGTATAATACATGTGGTTAATATTTCTTTTTTTCATTAAGATGTCGTCTCCTCATTTGCCAATATCCGTAGAAAAATATCTTGAATTTCAGCAAAGGAGAATGAATTTAATTTCCTAAATGTCCCATCTGAAATTTATGATTATGATCTCTGGTGGGCTGGCAAAATGGGGCCCTGAGTTGTGCAGCAAAGGTTTCTCTCTCTCTCTCTCTCTCTCTCTCTCTCTCTCTCTCTCTCTCTCTCTCTCTCTCTCTCTCTCCTAAATCTTAAATATTCAGCTGAAACCCTTTATGGACCGAGTCAACGGACTATGAACCCAAAAGGCTCCAAATGAAAATCAGCCTGCAGTAATAGGAGATTGTGATAAATGAATATAAGGGGAACAGACAATAAATATGATCCACCTCAATCCAGACGATGTTAGCAGAAGGCAAGCAAGAATTTGCTCCTCATTTAAACATTTGGAGATCAGAAAATTCGACAGCTGCACCAGGTAAACTATTCCACGTTTTGGCTGAGATAAAACTCTAGCAAACTGAGAAGTATTAAACCTGGTACCAGAAAACGACACACTTTCTTTAGCCGTAGCCTGCCTAATGCTGCGAACAAAAACAGCTAGGTCAGGTCAGGTAAGTAGGAGGATGTTTGTCGTTATAGGAAATTTAATGCAACAAACATAATGAACTTACTTGACTTACATGCCGCAAGTCAACATCAAGAGTTGGGAAAAAATGTGAGAACTCTCAATCTATTTCCTGTCATTCTTATTCTCCCACTATTTCTCTCTAGCCCGTTGTGTTTTATTATCAAGCGGCAGTTCTTAGTACTCTCAGTTCTTAATTACTCCTTTAGCTATAACGTTTCAGGTTATAAAAATGATAGTAAAAGGAATGTTTTATTTCTTATTATTAATTCTAAATTGCATAATGTTATAGTATCGTCTGTATGACACCTAAAAAATGGACCCAACATTGGGAATTTTCCTATGAAACGCAACACCCCATAGCAATGTCAATAGTCAGGGGTTGTCCCTCTCCAAACCCTAGGTGTTAAAGGGCAAGGTCTATAGGACTCGGGAGGACAAAGAGTGACAGGATCTGAGAAGGCTGAAAGGTGCAGGACAAGGAAGGTTGAGTCACTCAAGTCTGGAAGATTCTCAAGGCCTGTGAGAGACAATTCTTTTAGTTAAATGACTGGGAGGTTGAAATGAGTCATGATTAGTTGAAGGATAAGAATATAAATGAAAGAAGTGGTGAAGGATAAGAATATACATGAAAGAAGTGGTGAAGGATAAGAATATAAATGAAAGAAGTGGTGAAGGATAAGAATATACATGAAAGAAGTGGTGAAGGATATGAATATAAATGAAAAGAAGTGGTGAAGGATAAGAATATACATGAAAGAAGTGGTGAAGGATAAGAATATAAATGAAAAAGTGGTTCAAGAAGAAAATGAAAGGGAATGTGCTGGAAGTAACGAGAATGCATGAATTAAACCTAGGAAGCACCACTCTCGGGAGAAAATAGAAGCTGTGATGGAATAATTAAATGAGAATGGACGAGAGCAATCGGAAATATCAAAGACAAAATTATATTCGAATTAAAATCAGTATAAACATTCCTACATCATTTCCACTTGGATTATTTCCCAGACTAGAAAACCTGCCATTGATGCAACGTTGCAGTACCTCGAGTTTTCCTCATTCGCAATATTTTGAACAGGCATGAAGCTTATACAATTCACTTTTCGTTTCTTTATATAGGTATGTTGCAACAGAATAGACTCATAGAAGATACTCAGATGATACTCTACTAAATTTCAATTGTTTTGGGACAGGTTCTCTCTCTCTCTCTCTCTCTCTCTCTCTCTCTCTCTCTCTCTCTCTCTCTCTCTCTCTCTCTCATATATATATATATATATATATATATATATATATATATATATATATATATATATATATATATATATATATATATATATATATATATATATATATATTATATCAACAGCCACAATGTCCTCTTAACTTCTCGAATTCGCGCTTTTTAGGATATGCTTGTCACTACAAAGCCTTAAGATCCAAGTGCAAGAAATACAGAAGAAATTATGATGTCTGGTGGCAGGAAACAACCCAGGTCCCATAATCACAACAGGGTCACGTTGCCGACCTGACCACAAGAAGGATAAAAGTCTATTGCCTCTCGTACATACATATACCTGTCGTTTTCAGATATATTTATTAGAGCTGGAATAGACCCATCCTCACCATCGTAGCCAAGTAGACTATCATTTTATTGCTTTTAGGCTGAAACATGTATGTAGACTCTACTGGTCATTTTTACCAGATACATATGTAATTGTAATAACCACAATGCCCTCTTAACTTCTCAATTCTTCGCTGTTTTGGATACGCTTGTCACTACAAAATCCAAGTGCGAGTAATGTGAAGAAATTATGATGCCCATTAGCGGGAAACAGAACCCGAGTCCCATAATGTGTGTATGTGTTTAGTCTTTTAAATATGAATGATCAATTTAACTTAAAAATCTGAAGCTTTTTGCAATATGAACATTGCAAATTGCTTAATATCACCTTGTGGGGCAAAAAAAAAAAAAAATACATTGAGTGTGAAAAGCTTCCTGTAAAACTGAGTAGGGCAGGAAAGCTTTCAGGAAATACAAAATTCATCATATTCATTCGAGAAATGATTAAATATCCCTTATAACGAATATTTAAGCCAAAACTGCTAACGGAACAGCATAATATTTTCTTTATTTTTTTTTAAATACATGCAACAATTCAAATAGTACAGTGGCATAATTCCATAGTTAATAAATGATAAAATACTCATAGTTTATTGTGTCAACAATGTGGTAATTACATAACATCAAGAAGAGCATTATATAATAATAATAATGATAATAATAATAATAATAATAATAATAATCATCATCATCATCATCACCATCATCATTCAGGGATTGATGATTCCAGGAATGGAAAAGCATCAGAGTGAAAGACAGCGTTTCTGAAAAGTGTGAATCCGCGTCCATCTGGGTTTAGAGAAAGTGAAAGACGATTGTGCCAGGAGGTTTAAATACAAAAGTTAGTGATAAATAGAAATAAATTATTTTTGGTAGAAATGGTGCCCCAGGAGTAATAAAGGGAAACTTGTGGAGAGGCATTCAATTTTAACATATCTCTTCGAATTTATTCACTGAATGATTAATACGTTAATTAAAATTCACACTGTAGTAATTACAATACAGCAACTGAAACGCTTCTCTTGCAAAGAAAAGATAAATTTTAAACTCATAATTAACTATTGTCTTCCTCATCTTTTCTTTTCCAGATTTTCTTTTGCTGTTCTGCTTCCAACGTCGCAATTACATGAACACGAGAAACATTTATATTACTGTTGTGTGACGTTCAGTCAGATACATTCACTTTTATAAAAATATATTTTGTTGGATGTAAAATCTCTCTGACTTCAATGTCTCTCTGTTTACTGATGATTCGCTTGTACTGGGAGGTCCATATTCAAAGTATTTATTTTATGCAGAGAAAACGTTCAGGGCAGATTTATAATGATTAAGAAATGTACCTTGTCATATAACTACCTTCAAACATTTCATGCTGCATAAAAATTAATTCATCGTGAAAATGTTTGCTTATGTTATCAAGAAAAACAAGGTTTCTCTTTACAAATGACTACAGTCCTCCAGGTTACTAATATAAAGTTTTATGGGTACATTCAGTACTTGAGTCAGCACATACTTATATTGCTCATATGGATCGTATTTCATTGATTAAATATCCTTTGCGTAACGAAGACGTACATACACATTGCATTAGCATAAACATTCTGTATCTACCTAATCAAGCTGATTAAATTACGATATGAGTCAGTGAATAGTTTTATCTTCATATAGGGATAATGGACAAGTACGTATTATCTGTTCTTTTGGAAGTCTATGAATTGTAAAACTTTCAATGACGATCACTCCTTTATCATGGAATCGATCGCGCAAAACAAAGAGAGAGAGAGAGAGAGAGAGAGAGAGAGAGAGAGAGAGAGAGAGAGAATTTCCCTGTTTCACAAAAAGGCCTACGATATCGCTCTCAATCTGCTGGGAATCTGGCTATCCTGAAAGTGGGAAGAAACAGCGAAACTTTTAGAATTCCGAGAACCTCTTCCTGGAGGAAGTTTCTCTCTCTCTCTCTCTCTCTCTCCTCTTCTCTCTCTCTCTCTCTTTCTCATTTGCCGGTTAACACAAACGCACCAGATGAAGTAATTCCATGAATTCTTTTTCTGGATCCACAAAAATATAAAATCTGTGCAGGTGGCCACTTTTGCCTCTAGGTTTTGCTCACTGAGCAAAACCAAGTGAATCATTTAAGGACCTAATGACTGCTTTGATTCTGAGATATATAGCGCATAAGACATAAAACACAATCCTTTCACAGTTAACTCTCTCTCTTCAATATTTTACCTTTACCAGAACTGAAAACTTCTGGGTCAAATCTCGTCAAGAGTGGGAAATGTCAGGAAGTGAACAGTGATTACAAATGTGTCTGATGTCTGGAACTGATATTAGCCCACATCCCATCACGAGAATGAAAAGGAAAAATAAATGATTTAATCATAGATTAACACCTTAATTTACTTAACTTTTATGATTCGCAGACAATAAAGGACTGATAAATGGGTCGAGTTCAGCAAACCGAGATACACAGAGTATCATACGTAACTGGAGCTTATTTCTCGCAAGCGTTCTTAAAGCACCAGTTGTCATCATCATATTGAACTTACCGGTTATGATTCTATGTTTGGAAAATAAGTTTGTAATTTTCATTTTCTCAAACTGTGATTCATTATCTGAAGAATTTTTTCTAAATTAAATATTTACTTTCATCAAGACTCACTAACTCCATATAAGTGTCAATCCAGAGAAATTGGGCCAATGTTATGTAAATGTAAATATTGGTAAAAAAGGTAAGAACTGTTTTTAATAACATTCTAATATTTACATTTACAAATATAAGATCGATTTCAATTAAATAAAAACATAAAAACACTCCAGCTGTACTCAAGAACACAACTTCTATAATCTATATACAAAGACTGTTATACAAAAATTATTATACGAGCTCGTTAAATGATTATGAAAAGCAATAGATTCTTCTGTGAAATGCAAATAGAAGTTTACCACTTTGAAAGTTCTAATTATTGTTGGGAAACAGATATTATATCTTTAAATCTTTGCTATTAAGCTTGATTAACTTTAAATTAGAAATCAGAGTACCTCTTGCACAGTGAGACCGATGCTTTTATATACAATGATTAAACTGCGAAAAAAACATCCAGGATTAAGGTGTTAATAGGATTAGGACTTTCAAGCACAGAGAATACCAATCTGGTATTATTTACTTATCATTTATGAACCTTTGTCAGGAACGTCAGTACAGTAATCCGATTTTCTTGCTGGAGTACATTAGTCGTTCCTGACAGACAAGAGAGAGAGAGAGAGAGAGAGAGAGAGAGAGAGAGAGAGAGAAGAGAGAGAGAGATCTTATTCTATTAACTCAGATCTACAATTCTTCCATTAGGTCCTTACCATGGCCAGCACGTCTCCATTACCTTACGTGCACGAATGTGCGCATGCACGTCAGTTTTGCATGCGGATACAGAAGAAATGAAAATCATTTACATTTATGCATCTGGGTCAGTAGTAACGAACAGACTTCAAAACTGCAATACCGCGAATTCTGGTGAAGCGGATTTGTCAGCCTAAATTTCGAACAGAAGCGTCCAAACTTCCCTCCAGGAAGAGGAAAGTTGTCAGCACCTTCTCATTATTTTTTCTCTCTTTTTTATTACATTTCCTCTATTATTTTCCTTCTTAGAAAAGTCAGTATTTAGGGATTTTCGAGTGTCTTTTCTCGGACTTGCCAAAAAACCTAAATTCCGCTCGGGTACAAAGTCTCGCTTTCCTCTGCTGCTGATTAAGTGAAAGTGGTTTGTTCAGCTTTCTCTTTTGTTTTCTCTTTCTCTTATCGTTACAACATTCCATGATAAAGGAGTTATAACTCATCTTCGCCGTTGTATTGTTATAGTCCAATGTATATTTGCGTAAATTAGGATGTATTCTATATTCGGAAGATCCAAATACAAGTAATATTATTCCTACAATATTAGCTAATACAACACTATTCACTGACTCATATCGTAATTTAATCAGCTTGATTAGGTAGATACAGAATGTTTATGCTAATGCAATGTGTATGTACGTCTTCGTTACGCAAAGGATATTTAATCAATGAAATACGATCCATATGAGCAATATAAGTATGTGCTGACTCAAGTACTGAATGTACCCATAAAACTTTATATTAGTAACCTGGAGGACTGTAGTCATTTGTAAAGAGAAACCTTGTTTTTCTTGATAACATAAGCAAACATTTTCACGATGAATTAATTTTTATGCAGCATGAAATGTTTGAAGGTAGTTATATGACAAGGTACATTTCTTAATCATTATAAATCTGCCTGAACGTTTTCTCTGCATAAAATAAATACTTTGAATATGGACCTCCCAGTACAAGCGAATCATCAGTAAACAGAGAGACATTGAAGTCAGAGAGATTTTACATCCAACAAAATATATTTTTATAAAAGTGAATGTATCTGACTGAACGTCACACAACAGTAATATAAATGTTTCTCGTGTTCATGTAATTGCGACGTTGGAAGCAGAACAGCAAAAGAAAATCTGGAAAAGAAAAGATGAGGAAGACAATAGTTAATTATGAGTTTAAAATTTATCTTTTCTCTTTTGCAAGAGAAGCGTTTCAGTTGCTGTATTGTAATTACTACAGTGTGAATTTTAATTAACGTATTAATCATTCAGTGAATAAATTCGAAGAGATATGTTAAAATTGAATGCCTCTCCACAAGTTTCCCCTTTATTACTCCTGGGGCACCATTTCTACCAAAAATAATTTATTTCTATTTATCACTAACTTTTGTATTTAAACCTCCTGGCACAATCGTCTTTCACTTTCTCTAAACCCAGATGGACGCGGATTCACACTTTTCAGAAACGCTGTCTTTCACTCTGATGCTTTTCCATTCCTGGAATCATCAATCCCTGAATGATGATGGTGATGATGATGATGATGATTATTATTATTATTATTATTATTATTATCATTATTATTATTATATAATGCTCTTCTTGATGTTATGTAATTACCACATTGTTGACACAATAAACTATGAGTATTTTATCATTTATTAACTATGGAATTATGCCACTGTACTATTTGAATTGTTGCATGTATTTAAAAAAAAAAATAAAGAAAATATTATGCTGTTCCGTTAGCAGTTTTGGCTTAAATATTCGTTATAAGGGATATTTAATCATTTCTCGAATGAATATGATGAATTTTGTATTTCCTGTGAAAGCTTTCCTGCCCTACTCAGTTTTACAGGAAGCTTTTCACACTCAATGTATTTTTTTTTTTTTTTTTGCCCCACCAAGGTGATATTAAGCAATTTGCAATGTTCATATTGCAAAAAGCTTCAGATTTTTAAGTTAAATTGATCATTCATATTTAAAAGACTAAACACATACACACATTATGGGACTCGGGTTCGTTTCCCGCTACCGGGCATCATAATTTCTTCACATTACTCGCACTTGGATTTTGTAGTGACAAGCGTATCCAAAACAGCGCGAAGAATTCGAGAAGTTAAGAGGGCATTGTGGTTATTACAATTACATATGTATCTGGTAAAAAATGACCAGTAGAGTCTACATACATGTTTCAGCCTAAAAAGCAATAAAAATGATAGTCTACTTGGCTACGATGGTGAGGATGGGTCTATTCCAGCTCTAATAAATATATCTGAAAACGACAGGTATATGTATGTACGAGAGGCAATAGACTTTTATCCTTCTTGTGGTCAGGTCGGCAACGTGACCCCGTTGTGATTATGGGACCCGGGTTCGTTTCCTGCCACCAGACATCATAATTTCTTCGTATTTCTTGCACTTGGATCTTAAGGCTTTGTAGTGACAAGCATATCCTAAAAAGCGCGAAGAATTCGAGAAGTTAAGAGGACATTGGACATTGATATAATATATATATATATATATATATATATATATATATATATATATATATATATATATATATATATATATATATATATATATATATATATATATATAGAGAGAGAGAGAGAGAGAGAGAGAGAGAGAGAGAGAGAGAGAAGAGAGAGAAGAGAGAGAGAACTGTCCCAAAAACAATTGAAATCTAGTAGAGTATCATCTGAGTATCTTCTGAGTCTATTCTGTTGCAACATACCTATATAAAGAAACGAAAAGTGAATTGTATAAGCTTCATGCCTGTTCAAAATATTGCGAATGAGGAAAACTCGAGGTACTGCAACGTTGCATCAATGGCAGGTTTTCTAGTCTGGGAAATAATCCAAGTGGAAATGATGTAGGAATGTTTATACTGATTTTAATTCGAATATAATTTTGTCTTTGATATTTCCGATTGCTCTCGTCCATTCTCATTTAATTATTCCATCACAGCTTCTATTTTCTCCCGAGAGTGGTGCTTCCTAGGTTTAATTCATGCATTCTCGTTACTTCCAGCACATTCCCCTTTCATTTTCTTCTTGAACCACTTCTTTCATTTATATTCTTATCCTTCACCACTTCTTTCATGTATATTCTTATCCTTCACCACTTCTTTCATTTATATTCATATCCTTCACCACTTCTTTCATGTATATTCTTATCCTTCACCACTTCTTTCATTTATATTCTTATCCTTCACCACTTCTTTCATGTATATTCTTATCCTTCACCACTTCTTTCATTTATATTCTTATCCTTCAACTAATCATGACTCATTTCAACCTCCCAGTCATTTAACTAAAAGAATTGTCTCTCACAGGCCTTGAGAATCTTCCAGACTTGAGTGACTCAACCTTCCTTGTCCTGCACCTTTCAGCCTTCTCAGATCCTGTCACTCTTTGTCCTCCCGAGTCCTATAGACCTTGCCCTTTAACACCTAGGGTTTGGAGAGGACAACCCCTGACTATTGACATTGCTATGGTGGGGTGTTGCGTTTCATAGGAAAATTCCCAATGTTGGGTCCATTTTTTAGGTGTCATACAGACGATACTATAACATTATGCAATTTAGAATTAATAATAAGAAATAAAACATTCCTTTACTTCATTTTTATAACCTGAAACGTTATAGCTAAAGGGAGTAATTAAGAACTGAGAGTAATTAAGAACTGCCGCTTGATAATAAACACAACGGGCTAGAGAGAAATAGTGGGAGAATAAGAATGACAGGAAATAGATTGAGAGTTCTCACATTTTTTCCCAACTCTTGATGTTGACTTGCGGCATGTAAGTCAAGTAAGTTCATTATGTTTGTTGCATTAAATTTCCTATAACGACAAACATCCTCCTACTTACCTGACCTGACCTAGCTGTTTTTGTTCGCAGCATTAGGCAGGCTACGGCTAAAGAAAGTGTGTCGTTTTCTGGTACCAGGTTTAATACTTCTCAGTTTGCTAGGAGTTTTATCTCAGCCAAAACGTGGAATAGTTTACCTGGTGCAGCTGTCGAATTTTCTGATCTCCAAATGTTTAAATGAGGAGCAAATTCTTGCTTGCCTTCTGCTAACATCGTCTGGATTGAGGTGGATCATATTTATTGTCTGTTCCTTATATTCATTTATCACAATCTCCTATTACTGCAGGCTGATTTTCATTTGGAGCCTTTTGGGTTCATAGTCCGTTGACTCGGTCCATAAAGGGTTTCAGCTGAATATTTAAGATTTAGGAGAGAGAGAGAGAGAGAGAGAGAGAGAGAGAGAGAGAGAGAGAAGAGAGACCTTTTGCTGCACAACTCAGGGCCCCATTTTGCCAGCCCACCAGAGATCATAATCATAAATTTCAGATGGGACATTTAGGGAAATTAAATTCATTCTCCTTTGCTGAAATTCAAGATATTTTTCTACGGATATTGGCAAATGAGGAGACGACATCTTAATGAAAAAAAAGAAATATTAACCACATGTATTATACTATAGGACTTTAACCTTCAGTAAATTTATACTGTCTTATACTTTTCATTAAACGCTTTTCTTCATCGGAAAGTGGATGAAGCTAGACAGGTAGAGGATTCAGCTTCGATGTCTACTTTGGCTGATTGCACCTCCGTGAGGGCCTGTCATGACCCTAGACTACGAGATGTTTTCACCTATGTATACTGTGCTTTGTTTTTACCTATGTATAATGTACTTGTTTCTACCTATCTATGATGTACTCTGTTTCCACCTATTATAATGCACTTTGTTCCTACCTTGGTATACTGTACTTTTCCGTATACATTTGTAGCTCACCACTAACTTTTTTCAGTGACTATTTATTACTGAAAGGCAAAGACAGTATTTGCATTTGCTGATATCCATTTATTGTCCCTTTTATATTTGGCATCCGCTCACCAGAGGAAAGGATCAGTGCAAGTAGAGGGGCATCAGTGGTCAGATTGGAATGAGGAACAAAAAAGTCTTCCTTCGTTTCCTTTATCTCATCGACGCCCGATTAATGTGTATTATGCGGCGATTTCACAGTTAAAATTCATTATTTATCAGTAGTTAATTCATCTTTAAGTGTAGTGATTTTCCCTCAAAGTGTTTTGATTTCCCTCAATGTTTAGTACATGTGCAATATCATGTCCCTTCATTACCATGTCTCATCTTCCTGAACTTTACTCCATGTCACTTATTAAGCCATCCTGCATACTGTAAGTAATAAAATGGACAACAGTCCATTCATCAGTTTGTGTTAAACTTGGGAGCAAAACAAGCGTTAAAATTATGGGTATTGCAGCTGGGTATCTCTGTAATATATGTGGAGGGTGCAAAGGATAGCACTGCAGTGACTGAGTGTCTCTCGAGACTAATGCTGATAATGATAAAATCACTACTGATACAACACAACTCCAGCAGTAGAATTATAACAGCAGTGTGTCTGACCAATGAAAACTAAATTGGTTGCACAGAGGAATTGTCTTTTGCCCACCTTTTTGTCTGTCTCTTTGTACGCCTCCTGCTTGTCTTTATCAACTTTTAACATATTTTAAATTTTTATTCTTGCTCTGAAAAATTTCTGTCTGGCTCCTCACGCAGGTCACGTAGTCTCAGAAAGACCATAAAAAACGTATCATAAACCTTCTTGAAAAGAAGTTCAACGCTAATGTATCATCTGTGTGTCCCGTTAGGCTTCTCAGTGGAAGGATTTTTCTCTCTCTCTCTCTCTCTCTCTCTCTCTCTCTCTCTCTCTCTCTCTCTCTCTCTCTCTCCTTCTTTTAAACCCTTTATGATAGGCATTTCTGTTCGACCGCGGCCCTTTCATTGTGTTTCTCCTCGATGACCGGAGAGATGCTTTAGATGAAAAAGGTAAAATGCCATTCTCTTCAATGTGTCTTTGTTGCTGAAGTTTCGTGTGATTACTTAAAATTTTTTAACCTAACTGTAGTGTTCAAATATTCAGGTCTTTATAAAGGCCGCTATATGAAATTATGAAGTTAAGTGAGTAGTTATAGATAAGCTAGAAATGGAGAATACAGCCGTAAAGATAGGTTTGTTGAAATGTGGGAGAGGAGGCATTAATCAAGAATATTCGAAAAATTTTGGGTACTTAGGGACTGCAGCGTACAAAATGCACACCGTCAGTGAAACGGAAGGGCACTAAGGGACGGATGGCTAGTGCTTTTTACTTTCAGTATAGAAGTTTCATAAAAGTTCTAGGCGAGTTACAAAGGGTTGATTCCTTACAATGAGTGGAACTGGGAAAAGAGAGAGGAAAGCCCTCATTGTAATAGAAAAAAAATCACTCCTCGCTGTCACCCTCATTTTTGATAAGAGAGGAAAAAGAGCCTTTGCTAACACAGCAATGGGCTAAAAGTGTAGTGCTTTAAAGAATGCTTAAGACTTTTGCCTGTCAATGCTAGCCGTTAGTCACAGATTGTGCAGTGCACCAGAGTTACCCGGAGGCTGAAGGTACCATTGTTGGTGTGTACATGACATGTTACATTGATGTGAAGGATGTATGTCAGAACGATTGCACATTTTGTTCAGACACCCTAAGCACACTGGGAAGGACACGTGCTCTGACTCTTAGAAAGTGGTCCACCTGATTACTGCTAAGCAGCTGAACCCAAGCTGCTGCAGTTTGTAAGGAGTTTTATTTTGCTACAAATTAAACGGGGAATAGTTTGCCTGGTGCAGTTGTGGATTTTTTTTATCCCCAAATGCATAAGTGATCAGTAATTACATTGTTGCTCTCTGCAGACATGTCTTGAATTCATGTGTATCTGTTTCATTTTCTATCAGCTCATTTATTTATTACCTTTTCCTATATATTGCCTCTCTCTGCAGGCTGATTTCCCTTTGAACTCCTCTTGGGTTTATAGCCTGTTGACTCTGAACATAAGGGATTCAGCTGAGGATATAAAGAAAGAAAGAAAAGAGGAGGAGCAGCAGGAAACAAAGACAAAGACTGCTCAGACTTGTCTGGCAAAAAGGGAACACATTGGTAAACAAAAGCACTTGAAGAAATGGCCTGGAGAAAAAGATGCCAAGTCCATCAGACTTTTGGGTTATTTAAAATTACTGCGTCTTTGACACTGATGCACAAAAGGCGGTGCTCTTTAACAGATCTTGTGGTACTTAGACGAGAAGGTCATGGAAGCTGGGCACAATGAATCCTGGGTTGGCGTCGCCCTATTTACGACACTGATCAAAGTTGATTACAATTTTAATATTATTCTTTTTATTTTCAGGATGTTCTGCGCCGCCTTCATATTGGTGAGTGTTAACATGCTAATATTTTGTCTTTTTTATTTATTGCATTTATGGAAGGTATACCTTTTATTAGGTCGATTTTTGTCGTTTACGCTTGAGAACTTTTTGTTTTCCGCTTTAGTATTGTGCTGTTGTTTGAGGTATTCTGATGTTGCAGTTTCTTTTGTTGTTTTTTGATTCGATGTGGCTGGCTTTCTTTCATTATCATTTTTATAATGAAAAGTTTAATCGAATGAACTCTTTTTTCTGTATTTGCACTGGAAATCGTCACCATCCTGTAAATTTTTTGGAAATGGCAAAAATATGTCTTTCTTCACTGCTGAGCCATTCGTTTTCATCCTCTTCTTCGCTTATCTCTCACTCCATTATACAACGCTTTTTTTCTTATAGGCCTCCAATAGAGAGAGAGAGGCCTGCAGCGGCCGAAGGCGCGTTTGCTCATTCACTTTCCGTATCGTGAGTAGTTCTAAAGAGTTTGCATGAGTCATTTAAGTAAATTTAGTTTAATTTTCATCATTATAATGACATTATCCTTGTCCCATAAACTATAATTTATATCTGGCATGAGAATGCAGAAAATTGTAAAATTTCAGGGCTGAAAATCCGTAACACACCCACTTCAGAAATTGATTTCCTTTTATTTTTTTTTTCCATTTTAGTTTCATTAAACAAAAATTTAGTCCGCAATATTCAGCTCTTAAGGATTATCCTTAAACAAATTTAACTCGGTATCTCGAAGAATACGGAAATTAAGGCTTTTTCACTGACAACTTTTAACGCTTTTTCTGGAAAACATTTTTTCCTGTTTCTCTTTTGACGCAAGCGACCCTTCTTGCTCGGGACTCCCTTATTTGAGCGAATTTCTTACACTATTTTCACATTCCAGAATTCTCAGTTCTGGTCAAGATTAGAAATAGTGCGAAAACAAAAACATTTAATTACTCAAAATATCCTGGACAGTTTTTCATGTTTTTAATGTAGCCAGTGTTATGACACCTCTGTTGTTAAAGTTAAGCATACCTTAGTTTTACCAGACCACTGAGCTGATTAACAGCTCCTAGGGCTGGCCCGGGAAGGATTAGACTCATTTTACGTGGCTAAGAACCAATCGGTTACTTAGCAACGGGACTGCAGCTTATTGTGGAATCCGAACCACATTATAGCTCTGTTGTGAAGTGTATAATGAGAAAGATGTATGCGTAGAAAATTGAATTAAAAGACTTATTTATTCCTTGTGTACAAAATTATTAATGGCCTTCAGCGGTCACAAAATTCGTTCTTTATACACTGATTACGTTCAAAAATTATTTTGTAAAGAAACATGAGCAATGGGCAAACGTAAAAATGCCTTGATTTATGAAAAAGTACGTTTAGATAAAAACAGTTACCAAGTTAGAATGCCATTTTATGATTAAATGCACAACTATTTCAGAAGTTTCGTTGTCAGAAAGGTGAACTGAAATGATTCCAAGTGACACCGAGATCAAGACAGTAATGTTTAGAAGTTCTTCCACGACTCGCGAGTCGAGACGAGGCCGGTTAATCCGTTGATGGAGGCAATTATCTACTTGAAGCGGAAAAATTTTACAGAAACTGGAGTATGATAGCTTTAGCTGCGATTAACTAGTTATTTTATATTTGATAAATATTTTAAAATTCTTTTATGTAATAATAGTTCCAGTCAAAAATATTTCTTATTTCCTTGAAATATGTCAAATATAAATATATATATATATATATATATATATATATATATAATATATATATATATATATATATATATATATATATATATATATATATATATATATATATAAATATATATATGTTTTTTTGAGTGTTTGAGTGTTTATGTACGTGTGTGTGTGTGTGTGTGTGTGTGTGTGTGTGTGTGTGTGTACACCAGGAAACAGAGATGGTTGTTCCATAATTGAAGATCAGTTCAACATATTACCTTCTGCAGAAGGTATAAATACTGGTACTCCGACACTACATTAATGGAGGCAAGAAGTGAAAAATGCACGCCGTTACCTCTTAATGGAAAAAGTTAGTT
>NC_089785.1:15082091-15089591 GCF_040412425.1 Macrobrachium rosenbergii | reverse complement strand
TTTCGAAAGGAAAATATTTTTTTCTAACTTTTAATTTCATAGTTTCCACAGAAAAAGGATAATTTAAAGAAAATCTTAAAAATTGCAATACAGGACACTCTCTGCATTTTTTACTAGAAAATTTATAAAGAATTTGATGGTGTTTCGCATTACGGATAATGCTTTCATATGCCTGCTTGAAAAACCAATCCCAGGAGAGATTCCCTTGACAAATCGTCCATTCTTCTATGGATGATATGAGGACTGTGCAATTGCCTTATTTAGATCTAGAAAGGCTACATAAACCTCCATAGAATGCATTAATGGCCTACAACCCAATATACAGTTCACAATTGAGCACGAACACGAAAATAAACTTCCATGTTTTATATTTTAATTACTCAATAAGGTCTAATACTAGTATTTCTAAAAAAAAATCTATAAGTCAAGGTGCGAAATGTTATAGCAGTTTCTCTCTTATGTTTAAGTTACAAAGTATTACCACGCCTATATGTTATCCTCTGACTGGCAAAGCTTAAATCACAATGAAATTCAGTTTCTATTTCGCTATTTTAAAAGAAATTCATATCCTAGTTTTTATTAAACACATTTGTAAGTGACTATTAGAATTACAGATTTTTAACCCTGTCAGTCTACTACAATGTTCTAAAACTGTTATGCATGCTTCCATTCCTTTATCTGAATTACACTCTGTAACCAAATGTTACAGGGAGTAATTCGCAATATATTTCCGGCACTGGATATCAAACTAATTTCAGAAAATCCCAAACCTCTCGGTTCATTAAGAATCAGACCTCTTTTACTATTTTGTATATATCCTCAGTCGATGTCCTCTTTCAGCAAAATGAGCGTGGACTCAGATTTCAGTCCAACAAAATCAGGTACCAAACTGTCTTCGTTTTAAAGTTCTGATTTTTATTTTTCAACGTTTCAATGCTTATTTTAATTTTCGTTTATTTTCCTGAATCTTTATCTTCTGTAAATTTTATCTGAGCCTATTCTTTAGTTTTATATTATGTATTGATTTATAGCTGTGATGATGATCACAAGTCCCTGAAAATATGGCCAGTAAACAACACACTCTCTCTACTACTCTCTCTCTCTCTCTCTCTCTCTCTCTCTCTCTCTCTCTCTCTCTCTCTCTCTCTCTCTCTCTCTATATATATATATATATATATATATATATATATATATATATATATATATATATATATATATATATATCGTATGAAAATAAGAAGGCCCATAAAACACTATTTAAACGTTGAAACCATATATTTCAGGCACTTGTTTCTGTGCCTGTTCACTGGTAGAATATGGACAGGTGGAAAGTTACAATGGTATATATACAAAAACATGAAGGTGTGGCCTTGGGCCTCCGATGTTAAGGAGGTGGCGTTTCTTAGAAGGAGGAGATTGACCAAATTCCCTAGTGGTTTTGGCCTCATTAGCTCCCCGTTTGGCGATGGATCTGGCGGTCGCGTTTCTTGGGTCATCTTCTTCAAAAGGGTGCGAGGATTAAAGTGTCAATGGCGTCCGATTTAATGTCCTCTGACAGGTTCATATTGTTGGTTTGATTGATGATAGCAGATTCCAGCATCTTTCTTTTTTGTACGGACAGCTACTCTTGAAAACCAACTCCGCCCCCTCCAGTTAATGACATGCCCTGTATTTCTAATATGTAGGAAAAATTCCCGAACTCTCGAAGCGTAACGTACTGATCTTTTGTGCTCTGTTATTCTTTGCGAGAGCGATCTACCCCTGTCTCGCCTACATAAATGTCATGACAATTACTACACGGTATCTTGTAAACTCCGGCTTCTTCCCTTTTGTTATTTAAGTATACGTTAACGAGCGAACTCCCGATGGATTTGGGATAATGGAAAATGAAAGGATTATCAGAACTGAGTTGCTCAGTGGCCTTTTGGATGTTTTCATCGTATGGAAGCTTTATTTTGTTGTTGAAATCTATTTGTCTGTTGTGAGTGGGACCTCTGTAGTATATTTTATTTGCTTTATTAATAGCCCTCTCGATAATGTGTGGTGGATAGAGCAGTTGCGTTAGGTGTTGGCGGATCGTGTTAAATTCTTGATCCAGGTACTCATTTGAACATATCCTAAGTCCTCTGAGAATAGGTTGCACCCTACCATGATTTTTACGGAGACGTCGTGGTAGCTTAAGAAATGAATGTAGGAGACAGCGAAGGTGGGTTTTCTATATACTGTAAATGCATACCTGTTCTGTTTTCTTATGATCAGTACATCTAGGAACGGCAGTTTTCCGTCCTTTTCCCATTCTGTTTTAAATTTTATGGTCGGAACTAGCAGAATTTAGCCTATTAAAAATTCCTTAAAGTCCCCCAGCTATTGTCCCAGAAAGTAAAGATATCATCTACGTATCTAAGCCAGATCATGTTATGGGGTTTGATAGACGACAAAAGTTCTGTTTCAAGAAATATTCCATGTACAAGTTTGCTAGAAGGGGTGATAGGGGACTTCCCATGCTACAGCCAAATTTTTGTTTGTAAAATTACCATTGAAGAAAACACGTTGTTAGTTACACAGAGGTTGATAAGTTTTAAAGTTTTATCTATGCCATTTTCCTCTTGGCATAGATAAAACTTTAACTATCCTCTCTGTGAAACACAACGTGTTTTTTTCAATCAGGACTTTACAAACAAAATGGCTCGACGTCTAGACTGAGCAATTTGATGTTGTTTGAGCCCAGGATGTTTAAACTATTAAATTTTGTATGAAATCTTCTGCATGTTTGACGTGGGAGGATGAGAGGTTCTAGAAAGGGTGATAACAAGTCTGCGAGCCATTTTGATAAGTTGTACATGAAAGAGCCCTGCTAGATATTATGGGGTGTAAAGGAATCCCATCTTTATGTGTTTCAGGAGGCCCGTAAAATAGGGGAGAGGGTTGATTACCTTGAATGTCTCTAGTAATTCTATGTCTTTTTTTATTGCCCCCTATGGTTCTGACTGATTTTGTTAAACTGAGCAGCAATATTTGTTGTGGGATCTTTCATTAATTTGTCATAGGTCTCCCGCATCGTTTAGAAGTTCTTGAACTTTATTGATGTATGTCTCCTTGTGTAAACAGAACTATTTTTTCCCGTCTTTATCAGATTTTGTGATGATGATATCCCCCTTTTCCTTAAATAACTAATGCCTAATCCTTTCATTTTCCATTATCCCAAATCCATCGGGGAGTTAAACAGGTCGCGTGTACTTAAATAGCAAAAGGGAAGAAGCGGAGTTTACAGATGCGTGTAGTAATTGTCATGACATCTACATAGGCGAGCAGGCCTATAAATCTCCACGTCAGCTTTATCGAAAGATTTCTACAAAATTTAATAGTTTAAACATCCCCACAACTCAAGCTGCTTTCCAACATCGTGATTACTAAAGCCGATTACCATAACGACATTATTTTAGCAGAGGAAGTACAACAGCTGGTATTTTCCTTGGCATGACAAAACTAAACTCAAACTGTGTTCTTTGGCTGGACATCGATGAATTTTTACAGGCAAACGGCTGTGTCAAAGGCTGGTCGTCTCAACGAAACGCCACCTCGCATCGGAGAGCCTAAACACACCTTCATGTTTTTAATATATCTGCTGTTTGACTTTCCACTGTCCATATTCTCAGTGGCTGAGGCACTTTTGAAACAAGTTTGAAAATATTTCAGTTTCAACGTTTAAATGGTGTTTTATGAGCCTATCTTTTTTCATATTACACTAATAGTATTACAGGAAAGACATTCATATATATATATATATATATATATATATATATATATATATATATATATATATTAAATAAACCAACTTCAGTTTTAACTTTCGAATCATGTACACGCCACGGATCCAATACCAGTGCGGCGCTTGTAGCTAATTCAACTTTCAAACGGGGAGCAAATCACAGAATCCGTATAATGGTAAACCTTGCAAATAAATTAATTTAATACTTCTCATTATATTACCCTTCACTGGAGGTACACTACAGGAAAAACAAATTATGGTTTCCAATCCCTGTGAACCTGATGAGCACCAATGGATTAGGATAACGTTTTTAGCTAAAATCCACTTTCTAAACAGGTGCACACTATATCCATTAAATATTCTCCTAATGAACTTTAAACCAGCTGTAACCAAAGGTTAAAATAGAGCTTCTGATTAGAATAATCTTCAGATGAGATATATACCGCTGGGTTAGAGTCTTTCGTTAAATAAACTCAGCGGTTAGACTCTTTCGTTAATTAAACTGAGCTTCGAAGAGAGGAACAACAGTTTCGAGTGAAATCTTAAAACAACGGAAAAGGGGTTGGGAGCGAAAGTAAAAAATTGAACATAGAATAATAATAATAACAACAACAACAACAATAATAATAATAATAATAATAATAATAATAATAATAATAATAATGTAATATAATAATAATAATATTTAACTGAATTAATGGTAGGTTGTATGCCTATGCGCTCAATGGCATAAAACTGCCATTTTATTCAATGAAGCATGAATCAAAAAGTGTCATCTGCCAACAATAATTAATAATAACAATGAAGAAACGAATCTACAGTTATGTATCGATACAAATAAATCTGAAAATATATTTGAAAGCTGCTTAGCTTTACTTTTCAAAATATTTTTTCCAGATATATAATTGTGGTTGTTTCTCCATATTGAAACATGCTACTATGAGTATTTTTACATAATAATAATAATAATAATAATAATAATAATAATAATAATAATAATAATAATAATAATAATTATTGATTGATCTGTGGTTATTAAAACTGGCTTCAGTAATAATAATAACAACTGATGATTGATTTGTGGCTACTAAAACTGGCGTTACGTAATAATAATAATAATAATAATAATAATAATAATAATAATAATAATAATAATAATAATTGATTGATTGATTTGTGGTTATTAAAACTGACGTCAGTAATAATAATATTAACTGATGACTGATTTGTGACTACTAAAACTGGTGTCAGTAATAATAATAATAATAATAATAATAATAATAATAATAATAATAATAATAATAATAATAATAATTGATTGATTGATTTGTGACTACTAAAACTGGCGTCAGTAATAATAATAATAATAATAATAATAATAATAATAATAATAATAACTGATTGATTGATTTGTGACTACTAAAGCTGGCGTCAGTAATAATAATAATAATAATAATAATAATAATAATAATAATAATAATAATAATAATAATAATAATAACTGATTGATTGATTTGTGACTACTAAAACTGGCGTCAGTAACAATAATAATAATAATAATAATAATAATATAATGAAACCTCTACAGAGGCTCGTAACAGTCCTCAGGGTACGAAATCGTCTTCCAAACAGCAGGTTCCGTTCAGTACACCGTACAAATAGCCTTCATTAAACACTACATTTATATCTACAGCTCGAGAGAGGCTGCACGCGCGCGCGCGCGTCGCTGTGTGTATCATTTAGTCCCTCGGTACTTCGCCATACCGGAGCGCACGCACGAGCGCGCGCGCGCTCTCTAAGATCAAAGGATTCACGATAATTCATCTGTCATTTCGTACCGCGTTCACGCGCTGCGCACTTCTTGAAAGACGCCGTTAACTAAACCTTACAACTTTGAAGTACTGATGTCTTCTTCTTCTTCTTCTTCTTCTGGCGTCTTCTACGAAACTCGTACGCGTGAGAGGATCGTTACGAACACGACCCTCTTTAGGAATTAATGACTAATTCTACGAACGGAGAACTGACGGAAATTAAAAAAAAAAAAAAAAAAGTAACGCGACGCTTGAGTACGTGCGAAAGATGAAAAGACTAATAATAAATAATGAGTAAGGAGGATTACAAATCTTATTTTCTTAGTTCATGGTAATGAGATATTAACCAGAAGTTTCCTATTAAATAATAACAAAAATGTTTCTGCAATTTCAAGAAAAGATTGGCTCACTGAATTTAGTAAAAAAAAAAGGGAGGCCACCGTTACATTACAAAGCACAGCAAGCATTCATACATGCGTGCAGTACTAAAACTACTGAAAACGGAAATACGTGGATGATATTTTTTTATTTTCGCCTAATTGTGAAATTACTTAAAGGCTACTCGACGCTTTCTTATATGACTTTTATCACATCACCATGATTCATATACAATCAGTAGCTACAAACGTCCTTTAATATCAATTCGCTCTACCTCCGAAATAATATATTTTTCATATATGTTACCGAGGAATTTTTAGTTGATAATAAGTTTCGTCGTCACGTGCCGAACCAGCGACGGACAAGAACTCGAGGTTAATTGCGTCCACTGTAGTCCTGAGTTCTTGTCTTCGCTGGTTCGAGCCACGGGACGACCAACTTATTATCAACATAAATACTCCAACTAGCTATGTAAATATATTATTCAGTGAAGCGAAATAGATAATAAAGACGTTTATAACTTACTAAATATATATATATATATATATATATATATATATATATATATATATATATATATATATATATATATATATATATATATATGTGTGTTGTGTATATATATATATATATATATATATATATATATATATATATATATATATATATATATATATATATATCGAGCTCTTTGTGTTTTCTGAAAAAGGCATTGTTTGAACACAAAAGAGTTTTTCTTGCATCCTAATTTACCCATGACCTTGACAAATTAAGTCAAGGTCAAATTGTCGTATAAAATTGTCTTATAAAATTCTTCATGGGAGTGTGTTAAGTCTGTGTAACACAAAAGGCCCCAGTTTGAGTCCTAATCAAGGATGATTCACTTATACGTACATGCATATATATATATATATATATATATATATATATATATATATATATATATATTATATATATATATATACATATATATATATAATATATATATATACATATATATATATATATATATATATATATATATATATATATATATACATATAGATATAGATATAGGATCCAACTTTTTTAGGACCTCTGGCACTCAGAGGTCCTAAAAGTTGGATCCTAAATATATATATATATATATATATATATATATATATATATATATATATATATATATATATATATATATATATATATATATATATGTTAAAAATCACAGTAGATGCACACGTGACTTCAGTGTATAAGCGAATCCCACAGGAAAAAGACAGGGAAGTTCAGCAGTACCAAGCGCTTTCACGTTTATTGACGCATCGTCGGGGTACGAATGAGACAAAAATATAAAGAAGGTTACAAAGTAAACAAAAGAACAAGAATACCAGATGGTCAGTTGTCAAAGGGTAATAAACAGAAAGTTAATCCAGGATAACTAGACTGCGCCGAAGAGACTTCGGCGCATTTTCCTCGTTCCCTTTCATTCGAAGGAAGTTCATTACGGTAGGAATCTGCGCAAAGTTTTTCCTCTTCCCGCTTTTTTGCAGGATAATTGTTTCG
>NC_089785.1:14970862-15081591 GCF_040412425.1 Macrobrachium rosenbergii | reverse complement strand
ATTTTTATTATATATATAATATATATATATATATATATATATATATATATATATATATATATATATATATATATATATATATATATATATATATGTAATGTGTGTGTGTGTGTGCAGTGTGTTTCTGTTATATTCCTGTAATATTTTATTGCAGTGCTCATGAAATTTTCATTTACCTATACTTTAGTTTTTCATTTAATGTTCTTGTGTACTTTTGATAACAAAAAATAATATATATATATATATATATATATATATATATATATATATATATATATATATATATTATTTCCTCGAAGGAGACCCTGGAACCAACTGATATGCAAATTTAGGTCCTAAACATATGCAACAAGCCAGGCTCCAGCATTTTATGCGAATAAATGTAAGAATTAAAACACAAGTCAATTCATCCTCTTCCTTTCGGTTTCGACAATAACCAATCCTGTTCAATAAACCACTTGACATAAGAAGACTGATTATATGCGTCTTCCCCCGCCCTGACCTCGAAAGGTCTCCTTTCATCGGTAATGGAGCTTTGTCCAGCAGGAAACATTTTGAATTCCTGCGTCGCAAAATGATATCTATCGAAGTTGTTTGGGACACACACACGAACCGCTAAAGAAAAAAAAAGTCCGCACCCTCTGGTAGCGAAGCAGAAATGAGACCAGGCTTTAATTGGCCCGGATATACGTCAGGCAATTCGCTTTAATCTGATTGGTCTGAGCTTAAGTCACAATAGAGGTCTTGTTCAAGGTGCGTTGAGCTGGTTTTGCAGGAAGGGCGTTTGCAGAAGTTCATGACAGGCATAGACCTATTTTGAGTAAATGAATCCACAGAAAATTTGGTTTGGTTAGAATCCTACAGAAAGTTGGTTTAAATGATCCCTTCAGAAGGTTTGGTTTAAATGGATCCTATAGAGAGCTGATTTAAACAGAATCCCAAAGGATGTTTGGTTTAGTTAGAATCCTACAGAAAGGTTCGGTTTGTAGAATCCTACATAAGGTTTTGGTTTAATGGTCTACAGGTTTTGTTGAGTTAGAATCCTACAGAAGGTTTGGTTGAGTTAGAGTCCTATAGGTTTGGTTTAGTTAGAATCCTACAGAAGGTTTGGTTTAGTTAGAATCCTACAGGTGGTTTCGTTCAGTTAGAATCCCACATGCTATATATCTTTAACTTAAAAACAAAGTTATAGCTCTTGGGGTGAGTTTCTGTTCTCTTGCGAAGACATAAGAAGGATATAGTTTTCCAGTTAAAATTGTGATATTTCTTACGTGAATCATCACTTCAGGGTCACAATAGATCGTGTTTATAGTCCCCGCTAGAGGCATGGCACTTAATAGCTATAAATATGAGCTTACTGTATATAATAATAATAATAATAATAATAATAATAATAATAATAATAATAATAATAATAATAATAATAATAATAATCACCATCACCATAAAAAACACTGCAACAGAAAACATATCAAAATCAGAGTACTCATAAATGAAGCAATTAATTCAAAATATAACATTATTTTGAGAATGAAATTAAGAATGGCGTAAACTATAAAGAGATTAGTTAATTTGCTGTGATTCGTCAAGATCATGATGAAAACTATCCGTGGATTAGCTTTTAGATTATTCACGTCTTGCCATAGCAATAATTATCATTATTATCCTTGAAGGTAATAGTCTAATCCTTCAATTCTTCGTGCGTTGCAGACATTTAACTGAACTTTAATCAGTTAATGATAAACTATTTCATCACCAAAGTTTATTTCTCTTTTCAGCTCTGAAATGAAGCCCAGAGTGGAACTTTTCATCTGAAACGAATCATCAGTTTCCATCGCACTGGCACTTGTTCCAAAGTTAAGCTAACTTTAAGGCCATTGTGGTAAATCTCATTTGATCTGGACAAAAGCTTCCTGAAAAAAGTATTGAAACCCTGACTTCCTATCCAACATCTAGATTTTTTTTAGGGGGTGGGGTTCAAGGAAAAATATTCCCTTGCTGGAAATCATATATATACTATTAATAATAGACATTCCACTCCGGAATACAAAAATTTGCAATATAATAGAAATTTCTTCAAAACAGAATGTTTTTAATCACCTTTTCACAGATCATGCAAAAGTTAAAAAGAGTGTGTGTGTGTTGTGTGTGTGTGTTTTTGCGCGCGCGCAGTGTTTATCTACCTCGCATTACCAGCAGAGACACCACAGTTTGATCACCAAGAAAAAAATTCAGACAGCTTCTGAGTCATCCATTGAGCAAGCGTTGACCTAAGTTGAAAATACATCATAACATTCCCAAAAATAAAAGTTTTCCTTTTGTGGCATTGGATAAAAATCCTCCCATGTATCGACGCTCCATCCTTCTCACTTCTGAGATATATTATCTGTATCTAAATCACTAAAATCATCAGTGTCAAAGTTCACTTATTTCCCCTGATTATTCATCCGACTCCCATTTCATTATTAAAGTTTCTGCAAAGTAAAATCACTGAATGTTAACAATCTCTTTGAAGGTTATTTCCTTATGAAATAAACCAAATTATACTTATTTACAACTTTTTTTTTATAATATTTGCTCCAAAGCAAGAAACCATCGATTCAAAAATATAAATAAAATGTGCCAATAAATCATTTTGTTTGATCAATTTTTAAAAGTATTTCGAGTATGATTTTAAACTTGTCTAATGTTTCTTTCAAGCATCATCATACTGTTAACATGAAGTCTTCAGAATGGCATTCTAATTGTATATAGGAAATTGCTATGATCCATTTTATTTCATATCATCTCTAAATAGTGGCACAAAATTGTTTCCCACTGAAAATTCATCTACCTCAAAAAATGTATTTTAGCAAGAATACGTTGAGCTTGTAATCAGAAATCATATTTGTAGTGACAAAACTGTTTAATAAAAGTTATATATTTCTATTATCAAAATTCAAATTTTTTTTCAGTGTTATCCACAGATGTGAGTTAATGCCATCGGATTATGATCGGTTATGCTTGCAAGACATGGCGACAGTACTAATGTTTTGTAAAGCGTTTATCTTTATCTTTAATTACTTTTGTGGGTGTAACACAGACAGCCTATGGGAAACAGACGCTGCGTTAATTTACAAAAAAGGACATACATTACAGTGTATTACTCATTTCACAATTATGATACCTCATTAGGCTGCAAATACCGGATACAAAGCTATTTTCGTCATTCACCAAACTTAAAAAAAAACGTAATGCTCTTGTCTCTACCTGAATGTGTAAGGAAACAGACCAGAAAGCAAGTCGGGAATATTCGCGTGCGTGCACAGGAGGCGCTCAGTAAACAAGACCCTGTCAGCAGCAGTGTCCATAGTAATGTCTACAGAGGATTGTTTTATATTCCAAATTCAAAACGAAAATCTGAAAAATGTTTTATTGTTATGTATATCCGCAATGTTTTTGGTTCGAAACTACACATTTGATAGAAAAACATGAAGCCAAGTGATTTAGATATTCATAATGATCACTGAGTTTTATCTAATACTAGCTGACCAACCCGTGCCAGGATAACTGAATAACCGATAAACTCTCTCTCCTTTTTCCTCCTCTTTCTCCTCCTTAACTCCCCCTTTGCTCTCTCTCTCTCTCTCTCTCTCTCTCTCTCTCTCTCTCTCTCTCTCTCTCACTTCCTCTCCCCTCTCTCTCTCTCTCTCTTACTCTCTCTCTCTCTCTCTCTCTCTCTCTCTCTCTCTCTCTCTCTCTCTCTCTCTCTCTCTCTCTCACGTCCTCTCCTTTCCTCTCTCTCTCTGTTACCCCCTTCCCAACCCACACCCCGCTTTGGTGCCATTGATACCTTACCCCCACAATATTCTTTTCCCGTTAGTAAGCCATATATATACAGAAATTATGTATGATAAATTCGTAAAGTTACTAAGTCTATGGGCATAACCAGCCCCGTTTCAGGAAGCCCTCAGGCCCCCCCTTTGGTGCCCTTTGGTGCTAGTGATGTCTTACCCCCACAGTATTCGTTTCCAGATAGTAAGTCATATGTATAACAAGCTTGGTTGAAATTGCCCATTGTGTTTCAGAGTTATGTTGGAACGTACATACATACATCCATTTTTATATAGAGAAAACAGAAGTAATAAATTTTACATGGATGAGAATGATCAAACCCTACTGCTCAGCTTATACTCTAACAAAATATCTTGGGTCTTCATTTAAGAAAGATCCAAGTTATTGATTTTATAAAGAGACAGGTAATAAATATACCTGTAAAATAGGATAAGAGAACAGAAAAACATACTCTAAAGTTAACTTTTAAAAGATCAGAAGACGCATATGGTAATAATCATTTGTCTTACTTAAGATTCCTATAGAATTACTTTTCTGACAGAAGTTAGAAGTCCTGTAGAAGAAGAAGCAGCAGCAAGGATTCCATGAAACCTCCGAAGAAAACTTTGCAATCGGTTTTGAGAAAAGTAAAGTTTTCGAGAAACTTTATTCAAAGGACTCCAAGGAGATTGGGAAGTGAAATTTTTATGATGAGTTCCAGACTTTATGGAAATTTTAAACATTACTCCGCACGTAGTTTTCCAGTCGCGTCAGTTTGGTTTAATTATGGTGTGTTTTTATTTAATAACTGTAAATATAATAGTTTCATCATTACTGTCACCAAGGAAAATTTCAAAACTGCATTATAATTTTCTTCGAAAATGCAGAAAGCGGTTTTAAACCTATTCTCTATACCCTAATATACACAAATTATGCATCTTGCTTTTTATGTAATTAGAAAGAATACAATTTTGTCATCTGTTCAGTATGGCAATAACTACTAGAGTGCCTTTATTCTACCTTCTGTTGCTGTAGCATATAATGATAGTTTAGATGCCATCAAAAACAAATTAACTAATAGGTATTACTTGATGGTTGCATCTAAAAATAAACAAAAAATTATAATAATGTCTTTAAAAGCTAAGTCTCGATTGTGGTCCTTGCAAGACCTAGTTAATAAAGAAATACTGAAAATGAAGTCGTGCCTGTTTCATACAAGTTTCAGCTCTCCTGCCGCTGTTCGAACCAGCATCCGAGATGCTTTCAGCTACAAATACACAGGATTATTGGCCACCCACAGCTGAAAGGAATTTTTCTCTCGCCGAAAGTCAGTACTACATGTTTGTCATCCTGCTGTTGGACTCGAGTACACTTTCATTCTTCAAA
Source organism: Macrobrachium rosenbergii (assembly GCF_040412425.1). NCBI lineage: Eukaryota > Metazoa > Arthropoda > Malacostraca > Decapoda > Palaemonidae > Macrobrachium > Macrobrachium rosenbergii. The sequence goes on along the minus strand of NC_089785.1, from coordinate 15,076,392 downwards.
GTAGAAGATAAACTTTTGTTTATTTCACGACAGTGATGCAAGTTCAAACGGCATGAGGGTTGAATCTTACCCTCTCTTCACATTAATTTATATCACAAGAAAAAAAAAGTGACTAAATTGCCATCTACTGTGCGTATACTGTTAAATGTATGCCTGAGCTTAAGGCGGGTAGGCACATATGCGACACTGATCTTTGAATGAGTGAAGAAAGTTCTTTGCACTGGCATGATAGATAATACTATGTGCTTGTGACCCCAAGCATCTTGAATGCAAGTCCAAGCTAGCTGAAGGCTCATACGTATCACCTCATTTAAATGCCAGTTAAATCAACATAAAAGATGGTATACTGATCAAATGGAGACGTTCAAAAGATGCTCCGTGAACGCAGGATTCATAGTTTTTGAGAAACGCTTCATAAGTGACTTGCAGCAAAGATCAGGAACAAGAGGCAAGGTGACGAAGGAACATGATATTGTACATGTCACTAGAGAGGGTTCCTAGATATACAGTATAAGGAGAACAACCACACTCTTGGACATCTGGCTTATCTTCCTCCAAACCCTAGGTGTTAAAGGACTAGAGGACAAAGAGTGATAATATCTGGGGTGGCTGAAAAGTGTAGGGCAAGGAAGGGTGAGTCACTTATCAAGTCAGGAAGATTTTCAATACTTATGAGAGTGCAAATGTATGTTAATGTCTGTTAGGTTGCAACCAGTGTTATTAAGCGTATGGAGAAGAATATGAATGGAAGAGGTTTCTGGAAGCTTAGCAGGTTGCTGTGGATTCCCTATAGTGAATGGAAATGAACAGATTCCCTTTGAAACGTTCTCTGAAAGGATTCCACTCTTAGGAATGAATGGTTTTAAATCAATTATATTTGTAGATACATTGTGGAAACAGAAAATGGCTAGGAGAAGAACCTGTAAGACTCATAGTTAGTTATAAAGTTGGGATAAAGAGGACTCGGAGGTATATCTGAGAGGGAGTTCAATATTACAATTAATGGAAGATTTGGTAACAGAGTAATTGATGTAATCATGAAATACAAATCTGATAAGAAAGAAGTGATAATTCCACACACACACACACACACAAAAGTTTTAAATGGGTTAAGTTCAAACATACCGAAGGGTCAGGAATTTGAGAGTATGAGTACATAAGATTTAAGTTATTCAGTGAGTCAGTAGGGTGTTTTTGCTGTTATATACATTTCAAAAAGCACATATAAAATAAATAATTGCTGGGAAAATGAAAGAAAATATTTAGTTAAGAAAAGAGAATATCCGAGGCGTAGCTGCAGAAGAGATGATTTTAGAACTGTATACAAATGGATTTATAATGCTGGAAGCAAGGAGAACGCAGGGATCGATTTAGGAAGTACTCTGGGGAGAAAACAGAAGTTGCACACTGGAGGGAGAGAATGATCAAATGAGGAAGGTATTAGGCCAACCAGAAATATGAAAGACAAAATTATATTCAAATACAATTAGTCAAAACATTCTAATCCTTTCAACTTCAGATTATTTCCCAGATTACAAACTCGTCATTCGAAGAATGTTGCAACTATTTCTTGTTTTAATCATTTTTAATAATAATAACTCGCGTGAAGCTTACACATCTAATTTTTCTGAGCTTTCAATAGATGTGTTGAAACAGAACAGACTCGCGGAAACACTCAGATGACATTTTACTAGCATTTCAATGATTTCAAAGCAAAACTTTTTGTAGTTACTCTCTCTCTCTCTCTCTCTCTCTCTCTCTCTCTCTCTCTCTCTCTCTCTCTCATGCAACGCCAACATCAATATCGTTCATTTGAAATGGTTTTACAGACGTAATCAGTGTTGAGAGCGGTTCCAGTTGGAGAAAATAGCAGCCAAAATGGGCATGAAGGCCACTACGCTGCTTATCTGGGCTTCACCGATTCAGCAAGAAAGTCTGAGAACTTTTTGCTGTGAACTCGTTTTTCAACCAAGACTGTGAAGCCATGGTCGGATAATGGTGGTTTTTTTTTTTTTTTTGTCATGCATCAATAACAACACGTCAAACGGCTTGTATACAAATGTTATTTTGCGCTGTCACCATCACACATTAAGGTTTACAATTTAAGGCGCATTACTTTACTTTACTCTGTAGACTTTATATTATATCCCTTTGTAACGATCTTTTCAGCCTGTTAGGGACCGTTACCTAATGTGCTTTCACAACAGTGTGCACATTTTGATCTGAGAACATTTTGTCATGATTATTTGCTCAAAATTCTTCTTTCTATTTATTCTGGAATCTTGTTATCAGTGAATCCAGGTCTGAATTAATTTCTGATTCTTCAAATGAATAAAGTTTAAACAAACTAGTTTTAGCCAGTAGTGCTAAGCTATACGGAACAAGTTAAACTTATTTATATCCTTCTATCTCGAGAAAAGGCCTTTTTCTAAGTTCAGGTCGATAACCTCTCGCACTTGTGGACAAGGAGAACAACGAGGCCTTCGGAGAGGAATTGTAATGCGATATTCTGAACATCAACTGTTGATGTTCAAAATACATGCAGTTCACCCTCCTTCTCTGTTCTCATAATTGAAGGAATTTCTTAAGTCAGTTGAATGTTTTATAATTATTCCAATATCAAATCGATCTGATATGCGCTGTCCAACAAATGTCTTTGCAACATAGAAAGGTATAATATTATCACATGAAATATCACTATCACAATGATAATTGTGCGTCGTCACATTAAACATAAGCTGTAATTGCAGCACAATGTCAGAATACCAGCATTAACATATGTTACACATAACGGAATTGCAAATTACAGAAGACAGCCATAAGCACTTGAGATTCCAGGCCGGTAAAGCTTCCTCTTATTGATCTCAAAATTGTATTGATTCGCCTGATAATGATACGTGACATCACACCCATAGAGAAAATATTGCAAATGCGCTTCACAACGCTTAAGGTTTGGTGTTCTCACGGCGAAATGTTAAAAGATTAATTTTGCTCACCAAGTCGTTCAGCAAAGTTTTGCCAAAACAGGATATTGTAAAAAGATCAAAAGACATTCGACACAATTACAAAATGACGTTTGCATCCGATGTAGAAGTTGTGGCGACCCACCCCGAGATTATAACTCCACGAAGTTAACTGCGTCGTACAACGAATTTAGGACATAGAGCAACAAGGCTGTTAAAGCGTAACAGTTGCAAAAAAAGCTGTTATTTAGTTTACTGGGAGCGGTTCTAGAGGTTAAAAAAACTTGTATTTAAATTACACACACACACACACACACACACACACATATACATATATATATATATATATATATATATATATATATATATATATATATATATATATATATATATATATAAGATCTACTAGTCACTTTTACCAGACATATGTAATTCTAATAGCCCACAATGCCCTCTAAAGGGCATTGTGTAATAAATACACACACACACACACACACACACACACATATATATATATATATATATATATATATATATATATATATATATATATATATATATATATATATATATACTAATACATATATCTATATTTTAAGAGCATTAAGTGTATGTAGCCTGAATATATTGATGAGAAATAGATAAAAATAGGAATGCAGGCGAGAAATTAAAATATCTGACAGTGTATTAAACAATGTTCCAAGCTGAAAGATCTCGTTCTAGTTTTGTTTGATAAAATAAAAAAAAAATGAAAAAAAAAATCAACAGGGTCAATATCAAAAAGTGGATGAGCTATGGGTTTCCCTACTTTCTCAGGCCAGATATACGAGCAAAACTATAGCCTATAGACTCTTAGGACAGGCGATATCATGAAAATGAGAAATGATAACAACGCAGTGGCTTCAGCTGACTCGTGCAGACCCCATAGAGTAACATTTCAATTTGAAAATGGATCTTATTGTGAATGATATCTCCAACCACCTAAATAATATATCATTAAACAGTTAACGCTAAATACTGAACAAATATTGACCAGTAGGGCAAAGTATTGTTGACGCCAAACGGAGGGAACCGTGGGCCATTTTCAGAAAATCATTGGTTTTAAATTTTCTTCCCCTCTCTGCATTACCAGATATCTCAACCGTTGTTAGGAATTACCCACACGAGAACAGTACTGTAACTTTCCTGTTAAGAGATAACGACGTACATTTTTTCACTTCTTGCCTCCATTAATGTACGAAGTTCGAATATGCGAGTATTTATAACTTCTGCAGAGGGTTACAGCAAGTTGATCTCATCTTCAGTTATGGGACAACCATCTGTTTCTGGTGGACACACACTCACACACACACACACATGTACACACATGTAAACACACACATTTATATATATAGGAAACACACTCAAAACAATATACACACATTTATATATATATATATATATATATATATATATATATATATATATATATATATATATATATATATATATTCATATTTGACATATTTCAAGGAAATAAAAAATATTTTTGACTGGAACTACTATTACATAAAAGAATTTTAAATATTTTCAAATATAAAATAACTAGTTAATCGCAGCTTTAACAGCTATCATACTCCAGTTTCTGTACAGGAATTATTTCCACTTCAAGTAGATAATTACCTCCATCAACGGATTACCCGGCCTCGTCTCGACTCGCGAGTCAGGCGGAGAAAAGCTTCTAAAACACTACTGTCTGATCTCGGTGTCACTTCGAATCACTTCAGTTCACCTTTCTGACAACGAAACTTGAAATAGTTGTGCATTTAATCATAAAATGGCATTCTAACTTGTAACTGTTTTTATCTAAACGTACTTTTTCTTAAATTAAGGCATTTCTACGTTTGCCCATTGCTCATGTTTCTTTTACAAAATAATTTGAACGTAATCAGTGTATAAAAGAACGAATTTTGTGACCGCTGAAGACCATTAATAATTTTTTACACAGGAATAAATAAGTCCTTTAATTCAATTTTCTACGCATACATCTTTCTTATACATTTCACAACAGAGCCCCGTTGCTAAGTAACTTGTTTCACAACAGAGGTAATCAGCTCAGTGGTCTGGTAAAATCATGTACTGGAGGTGTCTAACACTTTAAAAACATGAAAAACTGTCCAGGATATTTTGAGTAATTAAATGTTTTGTTTTCGTGCACCTATTTCTAATCTTGACCAGAACTGAGAATTCTGGAATGTGAAAATAGTGTAAGAAATTCGCTCAAATAAGGAGTCCCGAGCAAGAAGGGTCGCTTGCGTCCAAAGAGAAACAGGAAAAAATGTTTTCCAGAAAAAGCGTTAAAAGTTGTCAGTGTGAAAAAGCCTTAATTTCCGTATTCTTCGAGATACCGAGTTAAATTTGTTTAAGGATAATCCTTAAGAGCTGAATATTGCGGACTAAATTTTTGTTTAATGAAACTAAAATAGAAAAATAAAAGGAAATCAATTTCTGAAGTGGGTGAGTTACGGATTTTTCAGCCCTGAATGAATTTTACAATTTTTCTGCATTCTCATGCCAGATATAAATTATAGTTTATTGGGACAAGCGATAAAGTCATTATAATGATGAAAATTAAACTAAATTTACTTAAATGACTCATGCAAACTCTTTAGAACTACCTACGATACGGAAAGTGAATGAGCAAACGCGCCTTCGGCCGCTGTAGGCCTCTCTCTCTCTATTGGAGGGCCTATAAGAAAAAAGCGTTGTATAATGAGTGAGAGATAAGCGAAGAAGAGGGATGAAAACGAATGGCTCAGCAGTGAAGGAAAGACATATTTTTGCCATTTCCAAGAAAATTTACAGGATGGTGACGATTTCCAGTGCAAATACAGAAAAAAAGGTTCATTCGATTAAACTTTTCATTATAAAAATGATAATGAAAGAAAGCCAGCCACATCGAATCAAAAACAACTAAAGAAACTGCAACATCAGGAATACCTCCAAACAACAGCACAATACTAAAGCGGAAAACAAAAAAAAGTTCTCAAGCGTAAACGACAAATATCGACCTAATAAAAAAAGGTATACCTTCCATAAATGCAATAAATAAAAAAAAAGACAAAATATTAGCATGTTAACACTCACCAATATGAAGGCGGCGCAGAACATCCTGAAAATAAAAAGAATAATATTAAAATTGTAATCAACTTTGATCAGTGTCGTAAATATGTCATTATTTTCCCATTGTAATTTACTTTATTTTTGCTCTCTCTCTCCTCCTTTTTCTCTTTGAGACACTTACCATAAAAATGTTATCAAAAGGCCTGAGTCGTTTCCGTATTCCTTATCAAAGCGTGTGTCGACAACAGTCTACAGAATATAGGAAGGAACTAGGAATGGCATATGATGACCTCCGCATAATCCAGGATTCATTGTGCCCAGTTTCCCTTGACCTTCTCGACCATTACTAGTGATAAGTACTTGAGCTGTTTCTTGGAATTAGGATGGAAATATGTTAAGAGCACCGCCTTTTGGATACAGTTGAGGCAGGTCGTATTGGGAGAGACTGAGGGCTGAATGGGATGACCCAAGCAACCTTTGACCTTTGTTTCAAATAACGTACTCCCAATTGAAGACCTGGTCTCAAAGGTCATGCTCGTCCTTCATGTACAACCCATCGGAAATTCGTTGCAACTTATTTCTCGGGCCATTTCTTCAAGTAGGTTGCAATCTCACCAGGGCCACGCCAACCCTGAGTCTCGTACCACAAGATCTGTTCCCTTATTGTGCATCAGTATGAAAGACACAGTAATTTGAACCCAAAAGTCTGATGGACTTGGCATCTTTTGGGTGCTCTTGTTTACCAGTGTGCGCCAGCCAAGTCTGAGCAGTCTTTGTCTTTGCTTCTTACTGCTCCTTCTCTCTTTCTTTCTTTCTTTATATCCTCAGCTGAATCCCTTATGTTCAGAGTCAACAGGCTATAAACCCAAGAGGAATTCAAAGGGAAATCAGCCTGCAGAGAGAGGCAATATATAGGAAAAGGTAATAAATAAATGAGCTGATAGAAAATAAAACAGATACACATGAATTCAGGACATGTCTGCAGAGAGCAATAATGTAATTGATGATCATTTAAGAATCTGGGGATAAAAAAAAATCCACAACTGCACCAGGCAAACTATTCCCCGTTTAATTTGTAACAAAGTAAAACTCCTTGCAAACTGAGCAGCTTGAGTTCAGCTGCTTAGCAGTAATCAGGTGGACACCTTTCTAAGAGTTAGAGCACGTGGTCTGCCCAGTGTGCTTAGGGTGTCTGAATAAAATGTTCAATCGTTCTGACATACATCCTTCACATCAATGTAACATGTCATGTAAAAACCTACAATGGTAGGCTACCTTCAGCCTCCAGGTAACTTTGGTGCACTGCACAATCTGTGACTAACGGCTAGCATTGACAGGCAAAAGTCTTACGCATTCTTTAACGCAATGCACTTTTAGCCCATTGCTAAGTTAGCAGAGGCTCTTTTTCCTCTCTTATCAAAAGTAAGGGTGACGGCGAAGAATGATTTTTTTCTATTTCAATGAGAGCTTTCCTCTCTCTTATCCCAGTTCCACTCATTGTAAGGAATCAACCCTTTGTAACTCGCCTCGAGCTTTTATGAAAATTTTACACTGAAAGTAAAAATCACTGGCCATCCGTCCCTTAGTCCCCTTCCGTTTCACTGACGGTGTGCATTTTGTACACTGCAGTCCCTAAGTGCCCAAAAATTTTCGAATATTCTTGATTAATGCCTCCTCTCCCACATTTCAACAAACCTATCTTTACGGTTGTATTCTCCGTTTCTAGCTTATCTGAAACTCTCACTTAACGTCATAATTTCATATAGTGGCCTTTATAATCACACGAACTTCAGCAACAAAGACACATTGAAGAGAATGGCATTTTCCCTCTTTCACCTACAGCATCTCTCTCGCCATCGAGGAGAAACACAATAAAAGGCCCGCGGTCGAACAGAAATGCTTATCAAAAATGGTTTAAAGGAAGGAAGAGAGAGAGAGAGAGAGAGAGAGAGAGAGAGAGAGAGAGAGAGAGAGAGAGAGAGAGAGAGAGAGAGCCCTGTCAGTCTTCCACGAAAAATCCTTCCACTGAGAAGCCTAACGGGACACACAGAAGATACATTAGCGTTGAACAACTTCTTTTCAAGAAGGTTTATGATACGTTTTTGCGGTCTTTCTGAGACTACGTGACCTGCGTGAGGAACCAGACAAGAAATTCTTCAGAGCAAAAATAAAAATTTTAAATATGTCAAAAGTTGATAAAGACAAGCAGGAGGCGTACAAAGAGACAAACAAAAAGGTGGGCAAAAGAGAATTCCTCTGTGCAACCAATTTAGGTTTCATTGGTCAGACACACTGCTGTTATAATTCTACTGCTGGAGTTGTGTTGTATCAGTAGTGATTTTATCATTATCAGCATTAGTCTCGAGAGACACTCAAGTCACTGCAGTGCTATCCTTTGCACCCCTCCACATATATTACAGAGATACCCAGCTGCAATACCCATAATTTTAACGCTTGCTTTGCTCCCAAGTTTAACACAAACTGATGAATGGACTGTTGTCCATTTTATTACTTACAGTATGCAGGATGGCTTAATAAGTGACATGGAGTAAAGTTCAGGAGGATGAGACATGGTAATGAAGGGACATGATGTTGCACATGTACTAAACATTGAGGGAAATCAAAACACTTTGAGGGAAAATCACTACACTTAAAGATGAATTAACTACTGATAAATAATGAATTTTAACTGTGAAATCGCCGCATAATACATTAATCGGGCGTCGATGAGATAAAGGAAACGAAGGAAGACTTTTTGTTCCTCATTCCACTCTGACCACTGATGCCCCTTTACTTGCACTGATCCTTTCCTCTGGTGTGCGGATGCCAAATATAAAAGGGGCAATAAATCGATATCCGCAAATGCAAATACTGTCTTTGCCTTTCAGTAATAAATAGTTACTGAAAACAGTTAGTGGTGAGCTACAAATGTATACGGAAAAGTACAGTATACCAAGGTAGGAACAAAGTGCATTATAATAGGTGGAAACAGAGTACATCATACATAGGTAGAAACAAGTGCATTATACATAGGTAAAAACAAAGCACAGTATACATAGGTAGAAACATCTCGTAGTCTAGGGGTCATGACAGACCCTCACGGAGGTGCAATCAGCCAAAGTAGACATCGAAGCTGAATCCTCTACCTGTCTAGCTTCATCCACTTTCCGATGAAGAAAAGCGTTTAATGAAAAAGTATGAGACGGTATAAATTTACTGAAGGTTAAAGTCCTATAGCATAATAAATGTGGCTAATATTTCTTTTTTTTTCAGTAAGATGTCGTCTCCTCATTTGTCAATATCCATAGAAAAATATCTTGAATTTCAGCAAAGGAGAATGAATTTAATTTCCATAAATGTCCCATCTGAAATTTATGATTAGGATCTCTGGTGGGCTGGCAAGATGGGGCCCTGAGTTGTGCTGCAAAAGGTTTCTCTCTCTCTCTCTCTCTCTCTCTCTCTCTCTCTCTCTCTCTCTCTCTCTCTCTCTCTCTCTCTCTCTCTCTCTCTCTCCTAAATCTTAAATCTTCAGCTGAAACCCTTTATGGACCGAGTCAACAGACTATGAACCCAAAAGGCTCCAAATGAAAATCAGCCTGCAGTAATAGGAGATTGTGATAAATGAATATAAAGGAACAGACAATAAATATGATCCACAACCTCAATCCAGACGATGTTAGCAGAAGGCAAGCAATTTGCTCCTCATTTAAACAATTGGAGATCAGAAAATTCGACAGCTGCACCAGGTAAACTATTCCACGTTTTGGCTGAGATAAAACTCCTAGCAAACTGAGAAGTATTAAATCTGGTACCAGAAAACGACACACTTTCTTTAGCCGTAGCCTGATTAATGTTGCGAACAAAAACAGCTAGGTCAGGTAAGTAGGAGGATGTTTGTCGTTATAGGAAATTTAATGCAACAAACATAATGAACTTACTTGACTTACATGCCGCAAGTCAACATCAAGAGTTGGGAAAAAATTTGAGAACTCTCAATCTATTTCCTATCATTCTTATTTTCCCACTATTTCTCTCTAGTCCGCTGTGTTTATTATCAAGCGGCAGTTCTTAATTACTCTCAGTTCTTAATTACTCCTTTAGCTATAACGTTTCAGGTTATAAAAATGAAGTAAAGAATGTTTTATTTCTTATTATTAATTCTAAATTGCATAATGTTATAGTATCGTCTGTATGACACCTAAAAAATGGACCCAACATTGGGAATTTTCCTATGAAACGCAACACCCCATAGCAATGTCAATAGTCAGGGGTTGTCCCTCTCCAAACCCTAGGTGTTAAAGGGCAAGGTCTATAGTTCTCGGGAGGACAAAGAGTGACAGGATCTGAGAAGGATGAAAGATGCAGGACAAGGAAGGTTGAGTCACTTAAGTCTGGAAGATTCTCAAGGCCTGTGAGAGACAATTCTGTTAGTTAAATGACTGGGAGGTTGAAATGAGTCATGATTCGTGGAAGGATAAGAATATAAATGAAAGAAGTGGTGAAGGATAGAGAAGTGGTTCAAGAAGAAAATGAAAGGGGAATGTGCTGGAAGTAACGAGAATGCATGAATTAAACCTAGGAAGCACCACTCTCGGGAGAAAGTAGAAGCTGTGATGGAATAATTAAATAAGAATGAACGAGAGCAATCGGAAATATCAAAGACAAAATTATATTCGAATTAAAATCAGTACAAACATTCCTACATCATTTCCACTTGGATTTTTTCCCGGATTAGAAAACCTGCCATTGAGGCAACGTTGCAGTACGTCTAGTTTTCCTCATTCGCAATATCTTGAACAGGCGTAAAGCTTATACAATTCACTTTTCGTTTCTTATATAGGTATGTTGCAACAGAATAGACTCGCAGAAGATACTCAGATGATATTCTACTAGAATTTCAATTGTTTTTGGGACAGTTCTCTCTCTCTCTCTCTCTCTCTCTCTCTCTCTCTCTCTCTCTCTCTCTCTCTCTCTCTATATATATATATATATATATATATATATATATATATATATATATATATATATATATATATATATATATATATATTATTGTAACATATATAATATGTCAGCTGTCCTCTTAACTTCTCGAATTCTTCGCGCTTTTTAGGATACGCTTGTCACTACAAAGCCTTAAGATCCAAGTGCAAGAAATACGAAGAAATTATGATGTCCGGTGGCAGGAAACGAACCAGGTCCCATAATCACAACGGGGTCACGTTGCCGACCTGACCACAAGAAGGATAAAGTCTATTGCCTCTCATACATACATATACCTGTCGTTTTCAGATATATTTATTAGAGCTGGAACCAAGTAGACTATCATTTTTATTGCTTTTTAGGCTGAAACATGTATGTAGAATCTACTGGTCACTTTTTACCAGATACATATGTAATTGTAACAACCACAATGCCCTCTTAACTTCTCGAATTCTTCGCGCTTTTTTGGATACGCTTGTCACTACAAAATCCAAGTGCGAGTAATGTGAAGAAATTATGATGCCCTGTAGCGGGAAACGAACCCGAGTCCCATAATGTGTGTATGTGTGTAGTCTTTTAAATATGAATGATCAATTTAACTTTTAAAAATCTGAAGCTTTTTGCAATATGAACATTGCAAATTGCTTAATATCATGTTGGTGGGAAAAAAAAACATTGAGTGTGAAAAGCTTCCTGTAAAGCTGAGTAGGGCAAGAAAGCTTTTACGGGAAATACAAAATTCATCATATTCATTCGAGAAATGATTAAATATCCCTTATAAGGAATACTTAAGCAAAAACTGCTAACGGAACAGCATAATATTTTCTTTATTTTTTTTAAATACATGCAACAATTCAAATAGTACAGTGGCATAATTCTATAGTTAATAAATGATAAAATACTCATAGTTTATTGTGTCAACAATGTGGTAATTACATAACATCAAGAAGAGCATTATATAATAATAATAATAATAATAATAATAATAATAATAATAATAATAATAATAATAATAATAATAATCATCATCATCATCATCATCATTATCATAATTCAGGGATTGATGATTCCAGGAATGGAAAAGCATCAGAGTGAAAGACAGCGTTTCTGAAAAGTGTGAATCCGCGTCCATCTGGGTTTAGAGAAAGTGAAAGACGATTGTGCCAGGAGGTTTAAATACAAAAGTTAGTGATAAATAGAAATAAATTATTTTTGGTAGAAATGGTGCCCCAGGAGTAATAAAGGGAAACTTGTGGAGAGGCATTCAATTTTAACATATCTCTTCGAATTTATTCACTGAATGATTAATACGGTAATTAAAATTCACACTGTAGTAATACAATACAGCAACTGAAACGCTTCTCTTGCAAAAGAGAAAGATAAATTTTAAACTCATAATTAACTGTTGTCTTCCTCATCTTTTCTTTTCCAGATTTTCTTTTGCTGTTCTGCTTCCAACGTCGCAATTACATGAACACGAGAAACATTTATATTACTGTTGTTGTGTGCGTTCAGTCAGATACATTCACTTTTATAAAAATATATTTTGTTGGATGTAAAATCTCTCTGACTTCAATGACTCTCTGTTTACTGATGATTCGCTTGTACTGGGAGGTCCAGATTCAAAGTATTTATTTTATGCAGAGAAAACGTTCAGGCACATCTATAATGATTAAGAAATGTACCTTGTCATATAATTACCTTCAAATATTTCATGCTGCATAAAAATAAATTCATCGTGACAATGTTTGCTTATGTTATCAAGAAAACATGGTTTCTCTTTACAAATGACTACAGTCCCCAGGTTACTAATATAAAGTTTTATGGGTACATTCAGTACTTGTTGAGTCAGCACATATTTATATTGCTCATATGGATCGTATTTCATTGATTAAATATCCTTAAATATCCATATTGCATTAAAAACATTCTGTATCTACCTAATCAAGCTGATTAAATTAGGATATCAGTCAGTGAATAGTTTTATCTTCATATAGGGATAATTGACAAAGTACGTATTATCTGTTCTTTTGGAAGTCAATATGAATTGTAAAACTTTCAATGACGATCACACCAATCGATCGATCGTAAACGGGAGAGAGAGAGAGAGAGAGAGAGAGAGAGAGAGAGAGAGAGAGAGAGAGAGAGAGAGAGAGAGAGAGAGAGAGAGAATTCCCTGCTTCACAAAAAGGCCTACGATATCGCTCTCAATCTGCTGGGAATCTGGCTATCATGAAAGTGGGAAGAAACAGCGAAACTTTTTAGAATTATGAGAACGTGCCCCGTATCTCTCTCTCTCTCTCTCTCTCTCTCTCTCTCTCTCTCTCTCTCTCTCTCTCTCTCTCTCTCATTTGTCGGTTAACACAAACGCACCATGAAGTAATTCCAGGAATTCTTTTTCTGGATCCACAAAAATATAAAATCTGTGCAGGTGGCCACTTTTGCCTCTAGGTTTTGCTCACTGAGCAAAACCAAGTGAATTCATTTCTTAAATTTCCTGCTTGGATTCTGAGATATATAGCGCATAAGACATAAAACACAATCCTTTCACAGTTAACGGAAGGATTCAATATTTTACCTTTACCAGAACTGAAAACTTCTGGGTCAAATCTCGTCAAGAGTGGGAAATGTCAGAAGTGAACAGTGATTACAAATGTGTCCCGATGTCTGGAACTGATATTAGTCCACATCCCATCACGAGAATGAAAAGGAAAAAATAAATGATTTAATCATAGATTAACTGGACGAGGATTTACTTAAATTTTATGATTCGTGCAGACAATAAAGGACTGATAAATGGGTCGAGTTCAGCAAACCGAGATGCACAGAGTATCATACGTAACTGGAGCTTATTTCTCGCAAGCGTTCTTAAAGCACCAGTTGTCATCATCATATTGAACTTACAGGTTGTGATTCTATGTTTGGAAAATAAGTTTGTAATTTTCATTTTCTGAAACTGTGATTCATTATCTGAAGAACTTTTTCTAAATTAAATATTTACTTTCATCAAGACTCACTAACTCCATAGAAGTGTCAATCCAGAGAAATTGGGCCAATGTTATGTAAATGTAAATATTGGTAAAAAAGGTAAGAACTGTTTTTAATAACATTCTAATATTTGTTACAAATATAAGATCGATAGCAATTAAATAAAAACATAAAAAAAACCACTCCAGCTGTACTCAAGAACACAACTTCTATAATCTATATACAAAGACTGTTATACAAAAATTATTATACGAGCTCGTTAAATGATTATGAAAAGCAATAGATTCTTCTGTGAAATGCAAACGCAGTTTACCACTTTGAAAAGTCTAATTATTGTTGGGAAACAGATATTATATCTTTAAATCTTTGCTATTAAGCTTGATTAACTTTAAATTAGAAATCAGAGTACCTCTTGCACAGTGAGACCGATGCTTTTATATACAATGATTAAACTGCGAAAAAAACATCCAGGATTAAGGTGTTAATAGGATTAGGACTTTCAAGCACAGAGAATACCAATCTAGTATTATTTACTTATCATTATGAACCTTTGTCAGGAACGTGAAGTACAGTAATCCGATTTTCTTGCTGGAGTACATTAGTCGTTAAAAGGCACAGAGAGAGAGAGAGAGAGAGAGAGAGAGAGAGAGAGAGAGAGAGAGAGAGAGAGAGAGAGAGAGAGAGATTTTATTCAATTAACTCAGATCTACAATTCTTCCATTAGGTCCTTACCATGGCCAGTACGTCTCCATTACCTTACGTGCATGAATGTGCGGACGTGCACGTCAGAGTTTGCATGCGGATACAGAAGAAAGGAAAATCATTTACATTTATGCATCTGGGTCAGCAGTAACGAGCAGACTTCAAAACTGCAATACCGCGAATTCTGGTGAAGCGGATTTGTCAGCCTAAATTTCGAACAGAAGCGTCCAAACTTCCCTCCAGGAAGAGGAAAGTTGTCAGCACCTTCTCATTATTTTTTCTCTCTTTTTTCTTACATTTCCTCTATTATTTTCCTTCTTAGAAAAAGTCGGTATTTAGGGATTTTCGAGTGTCTTCTCGGACTTGCCAAAAACCTAAATTCCGCTCGGGTACAAAGTCTCGCTTTCCTCTGCTGCTGATTAAGTGAAAGTGGTTTGTTCAGCTTTCTCTTTTGTTTTGCGCTTTCTCTTATCGTTACAACATTCCATGATAAAGGAGTTATAACTCATTTTCGCCGTTGTATTGTTATAGTCCAATGTATATTTGCGTAAATTAGGATGTATTCTATATTCGAAGATCCAAATACAAGTAATATTATTCCTACAATATTAGCTAATACAACATCACCCTCACCTCTCATGACTATTATGGCATAAGTGATAATAAAGTGACAACTTGGATTTCCATTAGTGTTCATATCATGAGAGGATTTGCATTCATTCTCAACTCATTCATATTCATGGCAAAATGTAGTTCAACTCTACAATCAAAACTACTGTATTTCAAAGCTGGACCCAACTTTTGTTACTAATGGATTTCTTTTGATAATTTCATATTTGCTGTAAACTTTGACATTTCAGAGTTTAATGAATATGGGTTCTTAGGTTAACTTGAAAATTACATATGTTAAAAAAAACTTTATCTTAAGCATAAATACTAGCATTTTATAACTAACAAGGGTGTGCTGATACATGAATTGTTATCATATTTTTACATGTATACATGTATATGTGTGTGTGTGTGTATATATATATATATATATATATATATATATATATATATATATATATATATATATATATATATATATATATATATATAAATATATATATATAAATATATAGGAAACCAGAAGCAGAGAAGAAGACCATAATAAAACATAACTTTTATTTGTGCTTACGTTTCAAGACATCTGTCTCATTATCAAAAAGCTGAATAAGAAAAAAAAAATATAAAATCAGACTCATACAGAATTACAATCAAAATATCAAAAAAGTTATACAAAAGAAAGACAAAATTAAAAGACACACTGAATACAGCATAAAAGTAAGATAAACAAAAATTCTTAAACTCAAAGATTGTGCTGTTTTAAGATGTTATTCAATAAAAAATTTCTGCCTTTGTTTCAACAGTCCAGGGTAAGAAAGAAAATTGTATAATCTTGGTATTAGTATTCCCAAACTTCAAAACGATAACAATACTATTTTTGTATCCGAAAATTGTCTCCACGTGAAAATTTCTTGTTGTCAACTGGTCTTGACTTTGTTTACCTTGCTTTAAACCTTTGCTGTAACTTTTTCGGTTCTCTGGAATTTTTGTTCTCAGACTTGTAAGTTCTCAACTGGTTTCCAAAACGGAAGGATTTCGCTCACTTATCAAAATATTAATAACCTTTACCACAAGATGGACTCATTCTTTAGAAAGAAACTTACAAATAAAACCTAGGGAAGAATGAAAATATAATTATAACAAAACCGGATAAAGGTAAAGGTGTTGTTGATTTGAGTACATACAAAAGTTGAAACTATTCTAGATTTAATTCAAGAAATTAGTGACGGGCTCTCCACAATCTTTCGAATGACCAGGGTTAATAGATTCTTAAAACAATTAGCGGATCAGAAGGTTATTGATAATATACTTACCAATCTTTACTTAGTACTGGCTCGTCATATGGAACTTTGTATGGTTTACCTAAAAGTACATAAAGCTTGGTACCCATACGACCTTTCTGACTTCTTACGATACTCCAAATTATAAATTAGCAAAATTTGTTGTCCCTCTTTATCTAATCTAACTAATAATGATTACTCTGTACAGAACTCAGAGCAATAAACAGAATTTTAATACAAGACTCAGATTTGTACATGGTTAGTCTGGAAGAATCATTGTTCACTAATGTCCCTGTAAGAGACAAAGATAAAATAAAATTTATATTGAAACTAAAACTATGTTTAAGGGTTTTAACAGATAAAAAGAAACTAAACTGGCAGTGCGGGAATAAAAGTTTCATAAAAAAAAAGAAAATGGCGAGAAAGACATTTGCCAAATTTTTATGTGTAACAATTGACCAATTATTCTCTGGCCTTCCCCCCTTTTTCTATTGTAGATATGAGAACACAATTTTTTAAGACAAAGAAAGGGTGAAATGTTTCTCCAGTATGCTAACACAGCACATCCAAATATTAGGTTCACGATTGAGCATGAAAATGATAATAAATTAATGTTTTAGTTACTCGAGAAAAACGATTGTTTTAATTCATCAGTATTTAAGAAAAGACTTTCTCCGGTCTAGGTTTGAATTTTTATAGCCATTGTTTTTAATTTTAAATTAAACTCCTTGGTTACTGTCTTCCACAGAGCTTTTAATATAACTTCCAGCTGGTTTGGTTTTAATAATGAAATAACTTTTTTATACAAATACTTTCGAGACAATTGTTACCCTTCCAGACTTTTTATACCTATTTAAATAAATTTCTGAATGATAAATATAACCTAAATTACAAATACCACAGTTCCTAAGATGACATTTTCGCCACATCTATGATCCACGATAAGTCTTTTTTACAACACTTTGAATAACCTAATTCAACAGTATGCACCTGCCATTAATTGTAAATTGATTCCGGTCAAGTAATATCAAATCATTATTCCAGTACAAAGACAAAAATTAGCCCTAAAGGACATCAAGCATCGTCTTTTATTTGCTTGCCCCGATGTAGTCAGGAAATATGGGCGCCTCACGTCGCCAATAAAGTGCGAATTGATTGTCATAGGGGTCTATAGAACTGAGTCAAATTATCTAATCCAGAGTTTTCAAATATTCGAGAACACGCCAAAAGATGTAAAACAGAAATTGATTATAAAATTTTAAAATACTTTCCAAAGTCCCCAGTTCTTCGCTTCCTATCTTTGAATCTCTTTTTATTAAACTACTAGTACCAAGATTGAACAACCAAACTACCTTAACTCTGTACCTGACGTGAGTTTACCCCGTGGAATTCTTTGTTTGTCACTCTAGGGTACTCCGTACAAACGGTAACGGTCTTCTTAATTTTGTCTTTCTTTTGTATAACTTTTTTAATAAATTTGATTGTAATTTTAAGTACAGTCTGATTTTATATTTATATTTTACTTATTCCAGCTTTGATAATGAGACAGATGTCTTGAAACGTTTCACAAAAAAAGATGCCATTATGGACGTCTTCCTCTGCCCTTGGTCCTGTTTGCCTCGGTTGATAGCAGCCACCTACCCTCTCAGCTATATATATATATATATATATATATATATATATATAAACCACGACATATGAAATATATATAAACCAGAAGTCGTAGAAGAAGACAGCATGAAACATAGGTTAACTGCGACGTTTCGAGACCAAAATGAAAGAAAAAATCTGCTAGACGATACAGAAACAAAAAAAATTTTGTTGACACTCAAACACACTGAATACAGTCAAAAAAGCAAGATACAAAACTTAAATAAAAAGCACTCTACAAAAAAAAAAAAAAAAAACTGAAGTTAAGAGTAGTTAAAAAGGCACCTTGTCTCAACAACGTAAGCTCAGTTGCTGTATGGAAAATGGAGTTTGAGTCTCAACTATTTTGCGATTTGCTGAACTCATACCCTTTAGAATGCAGGCTGTGGTACAGGCAGATGGAGGCCACACAAAATATTAAATACTCAGAGAGAAACTTAAATAAATACCTGTTCTAAATTACTTTTGTTTTTGTCCATATCAATTTTAGTTTATGCTGTAGAGGGGGCTCTAATTTCAAAACACCCTATATATATATATATATATATATATATATATATATATATATATATATATATATATATATATATATATATATATATATATATATATATATATATATATATATACTTATATATATATATATATACTGTATATATATATATATATATATATATATATATATATATATATATATATATATATATATATATATATATATATATATATATATATATATATATATATATATATATATATATATATATATATATATATATATATATATATATATATATATATATATATATATATATATATATATATATATATATATATATATATATATATATATATATATATATATATATATATATGTATATATATATATATATATATATATATATATATATATATATATATATATATATATATATATATATATATATATATATATATATATATATATATATGTATATGTTTATATATATATATATATATATATATATATATATATATATATATATATATATATATATATATATATATATATATATATATATATATATATATATATATATATATATATATGTGTGTGTGTGTGTGTGTGTGTGTGTGTGTGTGTATATATAATATATATATATGTATATATATATATATATATATATATATATATATATATATATATATATATATATATATATATATATATATACATATATTTATATAACCTGCACACACATACTGTATATTATGAGCAAGACGACGCAAAGGAGGCAATGTTACCAGAACTGAAGACCAAAAGTAGCGCAGTAAAGCTCTAAAAGTAGCGGATTGGAACTATTTGTAGCCCAAACTTAAAAAGATTCGTATGTCGCCAATACACATGTTATACGAGTTGACATACACGTACATAATCAAATAACTTTCTACCAATATAAAACAGAACGTTAATGAACACACTTAAGTTTTCCTTAATAATAATATCACTATATATAAAAGATAAATACGTACTTATGAACAAGTGATACTAAGCTTCCATTTTCTTACAGTATTGTTTTTCCTCTTAATAATTTTTTTTTTTTTATTTTAGCATTGTAAACAGAATAATATAATAACTTATAGACAAGAGAAACAAGATTTTTGCCTTTTTAAAATTCAGTAGCAGACAAAACTTGGGCACTGTGATGTCACTCTCATCATCTTCCTTCTCGGCTGTTTCTTTGATGTAGACTGATGAATCAAATCTCAGCATTGTGGCTGATGGAGTGAAATTATAGCAACAAATATTCCTGTCTTCAAACACCATTTTGATTCGGATTGTCGATGAAAGAAGTTCTAGCCCCATTCTGTTTCGAAGTTTTGTTTTTGTTGCCGTTACTCTTGAAAATACTCTTTCGACGACTGTGGCATTGCTAGTAGGAGGCAAACTATACATATATAGTCAGTGCAAATGCAGACAATTCTTTCAAAAGGAAGGCAATCACCAGCAGAATTTCTTTTTAAGGGTGATAGCACTGCTTTGCACCAGAAATCTGCTCCATCTGTCACCACTCCATCAGGAAAAACATTTTCCCATTTAATTGTCAACAGTGAACGCCACTGATTTTCGATCTCGCCAATCTGAGATCGATCACAAAATTCTAATGGAGGTGCAGAAAACGCTGGACGTGTATGAGATAGGCAAATCTTAGGCGAAAAGTTATGAATCTTCAGAAGAATCTCCTTATTGCTGGGAATGCGCTTGCATAGTTCCGTACACGCTCTTCTTAGAAATTGATAGCACAACTGTACACAACGCCCTTGCTCTGCTGTTATCTTTCCGGAAGCCAAGGTTTCCGCTAATAAATGAGAAAAATTCATAGCCTAAATCAGCATTCTCATCCGAAAAATTGTCTTTCTCCTCCACATTACTAAGTACAGTCTCAGCATTTGCACAAGAATGACGCAAAACTCTTCTCAACACTGATAAGGCAAGCTACGCGAATCTCAACATTGATAAGGCAAAGCTGCGCAAATCTTCTAACATACCACATACATCAGCCATCTCTTTTTGAAAAAGCAAATTTACTTTTTCAAACTCACTCAAAACCGGCATCAAGAAAGTTAAGTATAATTTGTGTGCAGCATCAGAATACATAGCAGATAGTTCTCTAGCATAATATCTATCACAGTTTGAAGACACCATTTTGAAATGCAATTGCAAGCTATCCCATTGATGTAAAATCCTCTTCACGCAAATACTTCTTGCTCGCCATCGTGTTGGAGAAAGAGGAAGATTTTTCAATGGTTCCTCGCCATCATTTAGCAATTTGTATATATCCATATATGAATTGCAGCGCAGAGCAGATCTGTGAAACCAATTATATGTCTCTCTCAACAAATAATCTATGTTTCAGGCAATTCTTCTGATGCATGCGAACAAGTTAAGTGGAGAGAATGACAGATGCACTTTAGTAGTATGATGTATGTATGGATTATCCTCTTTCATACTGTATGTATACCGTGAGTGAGTTGTGGATACCGCAAAGGGTCGAGGCACCATCAGTTGCAATACCAAAACATTGTTGAATATTAATTTAAACAACATCAAACAAAAACTGTTTTATAGCTTCATGCAGTGCCTCTGCTGTAGTGACTATAACAGGAATTAATCCTAGCAATTGAGATATAATTATTATCCTTTGAACTATAATATCTAATACAAAAAAATAAATGTTTCACACAAGAAATATCGGTTGACTCATCAATGATAAGAGAATAAACTTGATCCTTAACATCCTCAATTAGTTCTTGTAACATTGCAGGAGCTATTACATTTTTAATAATTGTAGAGCACTTGCTTCTATGCACATTCAAGTTTTTGTGTCAACCGTCATTGACAAAGAGCTTGAAGATGAAGAAGGAAATTCATGTTTTATCAACTCTGTTAGATCATCAACATTTCGAATGCTTGTATGACATGCAGTAAAAGCAGCTAACTTGAGTTCGAGTGAGGTAACCAAACTCTTTTGAGAAAAAAATGTTGTCAATTTCCGTTGAGGCGTAGTTATGCAGGCAGCATTCTTGATATGTTTTGCAGTAGATGCGTGTTTATTTAAGTCAGTTTTGTGGGCTCTGAGTTGCACTTTGCAAAGTTTACAGTATGCCTTCTCACTATTATCTTTAACTTTTTCGATCCAGTTAGTAAATTCATTATCTGAGAGCCACGAAGTTTGAAAGTTTCCATTATATTTACCCCACTTACTCATTATGTTAATATAATAATAAGTAATAGTAACAAAACAAATGTACACTTTCACAGCAGAATGAATGATCACAGAGACAAGTCAGACAACACTGAAAACTGGACACCAAATATATATATATATATATATATATATATATATATATATATATATATATATATATATATATATATATATATATATATATATGTATGTGTATGTGTGTGTGTGTGTGTGTGTGTGTGTGTGTGTTGTGTTTTTTCACACGTTTCTAGAGAGGAGATTACGAGCGTTTCTAGAGACAGGAGATTACGAGCGCTCGCACCTTTTCGGAGCTGAGCCTTCCAAACATAATCCGATCCAATGAAGACGACTACGAGTGCGATAACACTTCGGGAGCACTTCAATTAGTAGCCATGTATAGTTGATTTAATTTCCTGTATTGAAATTTTTTTAAATTCAGCCGAACTTTATCAATAATCATTGGTTTTGACACTTACATCGCAGAACTCATAATTCTTGATTTAATTATTACATAGACACTGAAACCGTTCAGCAAATGAAATTATAAAAGCGAGAAAAAGTCAGTGACCAAAGCAAAGGCTTCATCGGATATGAATTCAGGACGTGTCCCTGTGCCAGGGAAGCAAGCTCTCATTTCTTTCTGGCATCTCTTTCTTTGGCCCAAGAAGGAGAAGTCTGGAAGAAATCAGAGCTTGCTTCCTGGCACAGCGGACACGACCTGGGATTCATATCCGATGAAGCCTTCGCTTTGGTCACCGACTTTTTTCGCTTTTATAATTTCATTTGTTGAAGGGTTTCAGTGTCTGTGTAATAATTAAATCAAGAATTTTGAGTTCTTTGATGTAAGTGTCAAAACCAATGATTATTGATAAAGTTCGGCTGAATTTAACATAAAAATTTCCAATACAGGAAATTAAATGAACTATACATGGCTACTGATTGAAGTGCTCCCACAGTGTTTACTGATGTAACATTTTGTGCTCTCTCACATCTTTGGAAGGCTCAGCTCCGAAAAGGTGCGAGCGCTCGTTATCTCCTCTCTTAAAATCTATGAAAATACACATATGTATATGTGTGTATATATATATATATGTGTGTGTATATGTATATATATATATATATATATATATATATATATATATATATATATATATATATATATATATATATATATATATATGAATGTATATATTTTCCTGTAATACTATAGTGTAATATGAAAAATAAGATCATGCCCATAAAACACTATTTAAACGTTGAAACCAATATTTCACGCACTTGTTTCTGCCAAAAGTTCACTGGTAGAATATGGATAGGTGGAAAGTTACAATGGTATATAACAAAAACATGAAGGTGTGAGCCTTAATTTGATGTTAAACGAGGTTCTTTCAAACATTCGGAGGAAGGCATTGACCAAATTCCCTAGTGGTTTTAACCTCATTTTGCTCCCGTTAAATCGATGGATTTTACTGGTCGCGTTTCTTGAAGTCATCTTCTTCAAATAATGCGAGGATTAACTTGTCAATGGCGTCCGATTTCCAATAAGTCCTCCTGAAGGAGGTTCATATTGTTGGTTTGATTGATGATAAAAGATTCCAGCATCTTTCTTTTGTACGGAAAGCTACTTTACCTTAGAAAACCAACTCCCAACACCAGTCCAGTTAATGACATGCCCTGTATTTCAAATATCTAGAAAATTCAAAGAACTCTCCGAGAAGCGTAACGTACTGATCTTTTGTGCTCTGTTATTCTTTGCGAGCGATCTACCTGTCTCGCCTACATAAATGTCATGACAATTAAAACAGGTATCTTGTAAACTCCGGCTTCTTCCCTTTTGTTATTTAAAACATTAACGAGAGAACTCCCGATGGATTTGGGATAATGGAAAATGAAAGGAAATTAGAACTGAGTTTCTCGGTGGCCTTTTGGATGTTTTCATCATTAATGGAACCTTTATTTTGTTGTTGAAATCTATTTGTCTGTTGTGAGTGGGACCTCTGTAGTATATTTTATTTGCTTTATTAATAGCCCTCTGATAATGTGTGGTGGATAATCAAATGTTACGCGTTAGGTGTTGGCAGATCAGTTAAATTCTTGATCCAGGAACTCATTTGAACATATCCTAAGTCCTCTGAGGAATAGGTTGCACCCTACCATGATTTTACGGAGACGTCGTTCTAGCTTAAGAAATGAATGTCCTGGAGACAGCTAAGGTGGGTTTTCTATATACTGTAAATGCATACCTGTTCTGTTTTTCTTATGATCAGTACATCTAGGAACTCACAGTTTTCCGTCCTTTTCCCATTCTGTTTTAAATTTTATAGTGGAACTTCGAATTTAGCCTATTAAAAAATTCCTTAAAGTCCCCCAGCTATTGTCCCAGAAAGTAAGAGATATCATCTACGTATCTAAGCCAGATCATGTTATGGGGTTTGATAGACGACAAAAGTTCTGTTTCAAATATTCCATGTACAAGTTTGCTAGAAGGGGTGATCACTGGGACTTCCCATGCTACAGCCAAATTTTTGTTTGTAAAATAGTTACCATTGAAAGAAAAACACGTTGTTAGTTACACAGAGGTTGATAAGTTTTAAAGTTTTATCTATGCCAAGAGGAAAATGGTCTTCAATGGTTGCCTAACTTCCTCTCTAAGAAAAACAACACGTCGGCAATCGGGACTTTAGTAAATAATGAATCGACGTCTAGACTGAGCAGTTTGATGTTGTTTGAGGGGATGTTTAAACTATTAAATTTTTGTATGAAATCTTCTGCATGTTTGACGTGGGAGGATGAGAAGGTTCCTAGAAAAGGGTGATAACAAGTCTGCGAGACATTTTGATAATTTGTACATGAAAGAGCCCTGCTAGAAATTATGGGGCGTAAAGGAATCCCATCTTTATGTGTTTTTCGGGAGGCCGTAAAAATAGGGAGAGAGGGGTTGATTACCTTGAATGTCTCTAGTAATTCTATGTCTTTTTTATTGCCCCTATGGTTCAAACTGATTTGTTAAACTGAGCAGCAATATTTGTTGTGGATCTGTCAGGTGCTGGAAATCGGACGCCATTGACACCAAATCCATGCACCCCTTTTGAAGAAGATGACCCAAGAAACGCGACCGCCAGATCCATCGCCAAACGCTCAAGCTAAAGTGGCCAAAAACCACTAGGGAATTTGGTCAATCTGCTCCTTCTTAAGAAACGCCACTGGCAACATCGGAGGCCTAAGGCCACACCTTCATGTTTTTGTATATATCGGACCATTGTAACTTTTCACCTGTCCATATTCTACCAGTGAACAGGGGCACAGAAACAAGTGCCCGAAATATATGGTTTCAACCCTTAAATAGTGTTTTATGGGCCTTCTTATTTTCATATATATATATATATATATATATATATATATATATATATATAGCCCTATATATATATATATATATATATATATATATATATATATATATGTGCCTTAGATATATATGGGCGGAAGGTGGATATATATATATATAGATGGGGCCTATATATATATATATATATATATATATATATATATATTGGTATATATATATATATATATATATATAAGATATCCTTTATGCAAAAGCTCTAAAAATATGAAAACCTCCGTGCTCACACACACAGACATATATCTTCCATAATTGGACCGTGGGGTGAGATTTTCCTTCTTTTTCTGAAACATTTAATTTCCACCGCGTTTCACAAACATGCTGATCAAATATTCCAGTATATATAATAAAAATTCATTTTTATAAATAATCACCGGAAAAGGGGCAGAAAACCTCTCTGAACATTTTAAAATTGATAAAAGTTTTAATTAAATTTAAGTCAAAAGATTGTTGGAAAAAAAATGAAGTGTTGAAATTACAAATTTGATTAAATTGTTACAGGTTTTATTAGAAGAAAATTTTTTACAATGGCTGGCAAAAACTTTTATTATATGCATATGTGTTTGGATTTTGTAAGGAATAAAATAAAATATCTAAAAAAGGGCTAATCGTTCATATGAATTTCAGGCTAACAAAGGCTGAACACTTCCCAATGTGAAGGATAAGTAAAAGGGGTTAATGTGGATTTGCCAATACTTGTAAAAGTGGTCGATTGAAGGCATGGAGTTCAAAATTTTACAAATGCATTATATTCTGAGAGGTGAGGTGGGGTTTTGATTGAAAAGGTAAGAGAGATAACAGAACGATTGATATAAGTGTGGAGAGCAGTTTATCGTTGACTATACAAGAAAGCCCTACACAATCAAACATGTTCTCTATTACATTGTTATGCATTGTATATTCAGACAATGATAATATAGGTATTATCATCCCTACAACTATTAGTAATCTCTCTCTTTTCCTTTCAAGAATGCTGAATCATATAAGATGAAATACTTATAACTTGGATGTCCAGCAGTGTTGTGTCCTTTGTACCCATCATAAAATGTTGAGAGTATTAAAATAAAAATTATTTTGTTAATAATTTATTTATTTATGTTCATAAGAAGCTCTTCTCCAGGAAAAGGTGAAAGCCTGAGAGACCTTTCATAATGCTTCGCAAACTATTAGTGTGCTATAGTTTGTCCAAATGGTTAGTTTCAATGTTATCTCCATCTGGTCCAGGAACAATTTCGTCTTCCTCATCACAAATAATGTTGAATTAATTGAAAACCTGAGGATGCACAGGTTCTGGATTTTAAACTCTTAGTTTTGACGTGAGTTCTTCGTTTACTAAGGTTCCCATAACAGATTTATTAGTATTTTTGCCTTGAAAACTTGATGATATTCTTCTTTGCCTCTTAATACTGACACATATATCGAACTTATTAAGCTTTCATTGTGGACAACTGTTTTTAATAGATGGCAGGTCTGTTAAACAGATATTTGGTACCCGCTATGGGGAATCCCACTGTCTCCCTGTGTACCCAGGTCCAATTTGTACATGGAATTTTTCCCCAGCCCCAGTAAATTTTGCCTAGTATATGTAGATATCCTTTGTTGTGGATAAGGTATATTGACGATATTCTAACCGTAAGAAAATAATAATTGCATTGCTTTTCTTGATGTATTAATAATTAAATCTAATAGCTTATTTAAATTTAAAGTTTACCGTAAACCTGCACAAATTGGCATAGATATGTACACTTATTTGCCTAACCATCATTAACTTTTTTGTTAAATTATCTGTATTTAATAGTATGTTCCTTAGAGCCTTGAAAATATGTGACCCAGAATATTTGGACGAAAAAATTCAAACTATTTATGCTTTTGGTAAAAGGTTATGTTACCCCTTTATTATTTAGACGATGCATTAAGGAAGGCAAAGAAGTGTTTTTATGGTTGGGCGGTTAGGAAGGAGTTTAAACGTTGTTTTAAATATGATAATTGTAACAGAACCTTTCTGATAATGAACAAACTAAAGTGACGTTAGATTTTTTTTGCATTCCATGTACAGGCTGTGATAAAGTGTACCTGGCCCAGACTGGCCCCTTGTTTTTCGACGATTTCCCAAACTCGTTATTATGTACGAACTGGTAACCAATCTAGTGGCATTTTATTCTGTGAGAGATGAGGCCATAAATAAACTGGAAAGATGTGACAACATTGTTTAAATCTATTGATATTTTAGAAAGACTAATAATACAATCATTTTTATTGATAAAATTAATAATATGAACCTCAGTCCTGGATTTTATAAAGTTGATAATGTTATGAAAAATGAGATATTTAAAGAACCAACAGTTGAAATCAGCCTTTTCCTCGTACGACAGCATAGTAAACAAAGATTTTCATAACACTGGGGCTGTTTGATATAATACCTAATTGGTAAATACTAGCAAGGGATGGTTGATCTTAATTTTCACTTGTAATGTTACAGTTTTGTAAATTACTTTTCTTCTCTCTGTTACTGTGATCAGGTATTGAAATAAAGAAAGACGAAACCTCTAACTCTTTCCCTTTCTTTTCCTGCCTAAATTGTCTTATGATTTTGTGCTAGCTAAGTATTGGATGTTGTATGTTTATGTATGTATGTATGTATGTATGTATGTATGTATGTATGTATATATATATGTATACATCTATATAACTATACATCTTTATGTATATATATATATACATACATATTCAAAACAACCTATATATATATATATATATATATATTATATATATATATATATATGAATGTCTTTTCCTGTAACTACAGTGTAATATGAAAATAAGAAGGCCCATAAAACACTATTTAAACGTTGAAAAACCATATATTTCAAATGCTTGTTTCTGTGCCCCTTTCACTGGTAGAATATGGACAGGTGGAAAGTTACAATGGTATATATACAAAAAACATGAAGGTGTGGCCTTAGGCCTCCGATGTTAAGGAGGTGGCGTTTCTTAAGAAGGAGAGATTGACCAAATTCCCCTAGTGGTTTTTACCTCATTAGCTCCCGTTTGGCGATGGATCTGGCAGTTCGTTGTTTCTTGACACATCTTCTTCAAAATTCCGAGGATTAAGGTGTCAATGGCGTCTGATTTCCAATGTCCTCCTGACAGGTTCATATTGTTGGTTTGATTGATGATAGCAGATTCCAGCATCTTTTTTTGTACGGACAGCTTGACTCATGAAAAACCAACTCCCTTTGCCTTAACCTCCAGTTAATGACATGCCCTGTATTTCTAATATCTAGGAAAATTCCGAACTCTCCAAGCGTAACGTTCTGATCTTTTTGTGCTCTGTTATTGTTTGGAAGAGAAATGCGATCTACCTGTCTTTTATTTTTAGATGTCATGACAATTAATATCTTGTAAACTCCGGCTTCTTCCCTTTTGTTATTTAAGTATACGTTAACGAGCCAACTTATGATGGATTTGGGATAATGGAAAATGAAAGGATTATTAGAACTGAGTTGCTCGTAACCTGGCCTTTTGGATGTTTTCATCGTATGGAAGCTTTATTTTGTTGTTGAAATCTATTTGTCTGTTGTGAGTGGGACCTCTGTAGTATATTTTATTTGCTTTATTAATAGCCCTTCTCGATAATGTGGGTGGATAGAGCAGTTGCGTTAGGTGTTGGCGGATCCTGTTAAATTCTTGATCCAGGTACTCATTTGAACATATAATAAGTCCTCTGAGGAATAGACTTGCACCCACCATGATTTTTACGGAGACGTCGTGGTAACAAAAGAAATGAATGTAGAAAAAGACAAAAGAAGGTGGGTTTTTTAATACTGTAAATGCATACCTTAGTTCTGTTTTCTTATGATCAGTACATCTAGGAACGGCAGTTTTCCGTCCTTTTCCCATTCTGTTTTAAATTTTATGGTCGGAACTAGCGAATTTAGCCTATTAAAAATTCATTAAAGTCCCCCAGCTATTGTCCCAGAAAGTAAAGATATCATCTACGTATCTAAGCCAGATCATATTATGGGGTTTGATAGACGACAAAGTTCTGTTTCGAAATATTCCATGTACAAGTTTGCTAGAAGGGGTGATAGGGGACTTCCCATGCTACAGCCAAATTTTTGTTTGTAAAATTACCATTGAAAGAAAACACGTTGTTAGTTACACAGAGGTTGATAAGTTTTAAAGTTTTATCTATGCCAAGAGGAAAATGGTCTTCATATGGTTGTAACTGATCCTCTCTAAGAAAAAATGTTACGTCGGCAATCGGGACTTTAGTAAATAATGAATCGACGTCTAGACTGAGCAGTTTGATGTTGTTTGCGGGGATGTTTAAAGAAGAAAAATAAGTGAGCTAGCCACGTCACTTCGCCTCATGTGCAGGGATGATGGTATGTACAGATATCTTTCATATTTTGTGCTATCAGGTGCTATTGAAAACAGTGAGTCCCTTCCAGAAATTTGTGCTACAAATTAAAAACCTCTGATTAGGAACAGCGTATGGAATAATCTTGGCCTTCCCAATAATTCTGAATCTTTAACCATCCCCTCACATGCAGAAGAACAGACCGTTTTAAATCTTGGAGTTTCATTTTTATAAAACCTGGTCCTGAGAGTAATCTTAATTTCCTAGTTGCTTTTAATAAACATTTTGCAAAAACAACTATGACAAGAAAGAGGCATGTCTCAAAGGCATTTTGATTAAATGTCTTGGAGCAAAATAACAACAAAAATTCGCTACAAAAGATTCCAAAATGCATTAGTTAGCTTAAGAAAAAATAAATATCATCATCACAAAATCTGACAAAGACAGGAAAATAGTTCTGTTAGACAAGGAGACATACATCAATAAAGTTCAAGAACTTCTAAACGATGCGATTGAGACCTACGACAAATTAACAAAAGATCCCACAACAAATATTGCTGCTCAGTTTAACAAAAAGTCAGTTAGAACCATAGGAATAAAAAGACATAGAATTACTAGAGACATTCACTAATCAAACCCCTTCTCCCCTATTTTGTTATGGCCTTGTAAACACATAAAGATGGGATTCCTTTACGCCCCATAATATCTAGCAGGGCTCTTTCATGTTTCAAATTATCAAAATGGCTTATAGACTTGTTATCACCCTTTCTAGGAACCTTCTCATCCTCCCATCAAACATGCAGAAGATTTCAAATAAAAAAATTTAATAATTTAAACATCCCCTCAAACAACATCAAACTGCTCAGTCTAGACGTCGATTCATTATTTACTAAAGTCCTGATTGCCGACGTGTTGTTTTTCTTAGAGATGGTTAGTTACAACCATATGAAGACCATTTTCCTCTTGGCATAGATAAAAATTTGAAAACTTATCAACCTCTGTGTAACTAACAACGTGTTTTCTTTCAATGGTAAGTTTTGAAACAAAAATTTGGCTTACTAAGTCCCCTATCACCCCTTTAGCAAACTTGTACATGGAATATTTCGAAACAGAACTTTTGTCTCTATCAAACCCCATAATATGATCTGGCTTAGATACGTAGATGATATCTTTACTGTTTTACAATAGCTGGGGGACTTTAATGAATTTTTAATAGGCTAAATTCCCTGTTCCTGACCATAAAATTTAAAACAGAATGGGAAAAGGACGGAAAACTGCCTAGTTCCTAGATGTACTGATCATAAGAAAACAGAACAGGTATGCATTTACAGTATATAGAAAACCCACCTTGCTGTTCCTGATTCATTTCTTAAATCTACCACGACGTCTCCGTAAAAATCATGGTTTAGGTGCAACCTATTCTCAGAGGACTTAGGATATGTTCAAATGAGTACCTGGATCAAGAATTTAACACGATCCGTTAACACCTAACGCAACTGCTCTATCCACCACACATTATCGAGAGGGCTATTAATAAAGCAAATAAAATATACTACAGAGGTCCCACTTCACAACAGACAAATAGATTTAACAACAAAATAAAGCTTCCATATTATGAAAACATCCAAAAGGCCACCGAGCAACTCCGTTCTAATAATGGTTTTCATTTTCCATTATCCCAAATCCATCGTTGTTTTAAATATGATAATTGTAACAGAACCTTTCTGAAATAACAAAAAGGAAGAAGCCGATTTACAAGATACCGTGTAGTAATTGTCATAACATCTATGTAGGCGAGACAGGTAAACGCTCTGTTGCAAAGAATAACAGAGCACAAAAGATCAGTACGTTACTGCTAACGGAGAGTTCGGGCATTTTTATAGATATTAGAAATACAGGGCATGTAATAAACTGGAAAGATGCGACAAAATTGGTTTTCAAATCTAGTGATCCGTTAAAAAGAAAGATGCTGGAATCTGCTTTCATCAATCAAACCAACAATATGAACCTGTCAGGAGGACATTGGAAATCAGAATGTTATTGACAAATTAATATTTAAAGACCCAACAGTTGAAGAAGATGACCCAAGAAACAGCATAGTAATTACTCCTCATAACATCGCCAAACGATGTATTACCTAATTGGCCAAAACCACTAGGAATTTGGTCAATGTCCTCCTTCTTAAGAAACGCCACTTTTCTCTCTCTGTTACATCAGGCCTAAGGCCACACCTTCATGTTTTTGTATATATACCATTGTAACCTTTCCACCTGTCCATATTTATATGCCAGTGAACAGGGTATGTATGTAGAAACAAGTGCCTATGAAATATATGGTTTCAATGTTTAAATAGTGTTTTATGGGCTATTCTTATTTTCATATATATATATATATATATATATATATATATATATATATATATATATATATATATATATATATATATATATATATACATATATATATATATATATATATATATATATATATATATATATATATATATATGTAAAAGTGAATGCCTGTATATTAATTTGGATTCTACAGAAATCCGAACCGCTTGATAGACCCAAACAAAATTTTGCACACGGCCTCTATGTCTCTCCAGAAATGTTTATAACTCAAAATCAAAACCCTGCCCCGTGGCAGACTTACAAACACAGACAAAACAAATGAAATTTTCGTTTTTACGTCACTTTTTCCTTCAGTGCTTTTTGGGTTAATGATCAGTTTTCACCTGCCGCTCCACATTTTTTCCAGGGGCTATCAGCCGTATGATCTCATTGAACTCCTCCCACTGCAAACCCTATAATGCTAAGAAATCATCTTCTACCTTAATCCTTGTATCAAAGAATTAATTTGGTTTAGGAAAACGGAAAAGCCAGCTGAAGTCTACTAAATTATGTTGTCCAAATAAGAAATTCAATTTCCCTCATGGAAACAAACATGTTTCTACTCAGGTTGTATAAAAAAACTCTCGCAACGATGAGCGTCCTACGCGGAAATAAAAACGTCGTTCTTTTTTATTTCCTAATTCGAAATTTAATTCACTTTCTACACATGCGTCTTTCTCACTATACACTGCAAAACATGGGCGTCATAACGCTGACTGCAATAAAACAAAATTAAAAACCGTCTCGAGTTTTTGTAAGTAATTCAGTGTTTTGTTTCCCATTGGCCTACTTCAGATTCTGAGCAGAGGAAAGTTTTGGAACGTGAAAATAAGGAAAGGAACTGACTCAAATGAGGAGTCCCGAGTAACAAGAGTCTCTTACCTCAAAAAAGGGGAAAAGGTTTTGCAGAAAATGCGTTAAAAGTTTTCAAGGTTTGAAAATACTTGGGAAAGTTTTTTTTAATAATCCTCAGGAGCTGAAGACTACATTCCCATCTTTTGTTTATTAGAATAGACATAAAAATAATTAATTTTGGGTCAATTTCAAAAGTGGATAAGTGACGGATTTTTTTAACTCTTGAAAAAAATTTAAAGATGTTTTCTGCATGTACATGGGATATACAAAAATATTATTTATTGAGAGACTTGATAAAGGCATTATAATGAAGAATGACGAAAATGAAACTATTTCAATGACACATGCAAACCTACTATTTTAGCCGCTAAAGACCTCTCTTGGAATGCCTATAAGAAAATGGTGTTGCATATGTTTTGCAATTCATGAATATCCATTCAGTAAACACTAATAGGATGAATGATGACAATTTCTAGTGGAAATAAAGGAAAATATTAAACTTCGATCAAACTTTTCTTAAAAAAATGGATCCAGGCAGGAAATACTTCCGGGTAAATTCTGTGAAAAAGCAACAAAATAAACACAATAAATAAAAAGACAAACAAACAAGAGGGACAAAAGCCAATTCCTCTGTGCAATCAAATTAGGACTCGTTGATCAGACACATTGTTCTTATAATTATTCTATTAGCGTGGTGCTGTCCGTATTGAATCTATCATGATCATCAGTCTCGATATTAACACTGAATAACTGAATTTTTAAAATCGAGGTTTGAGACAAGGCAAAAGGACCCTGACGGTGGAAAGAAAGCTGAAAAGCTTCACTGTAGTCACTGCACTGCCATCCTTTCCAACCCTCCACACACATAAAAAATATGCATCTATAACACACAAGTGTAAGTATATTCTGCACTTCAGTTCATCAAAAAAGTGATGAAAGGATTATTTCCATCTTTATTACTGCTTCCAGTACACCTCAAGTAGACTGTAGTATACCTGTCTGTGGAATTTCCCTTATCTGCAATTCCTCATTTACTTCAATATTTTGAAGGTAATAAACTACAATTCTTAATTGTTCTCTGTAGTTAACCCTGACATCTTTAGACAAAGCTTCGAAATCAACACCTGTATAGTACTGTAAGGACGATGGTTGCCAAGTCCCACCTATGTCGCCTCAGTGCACCGAAGCCCCAAGCACGAGAGACCCTTCCCCAAAAACGAGCCCAGTCCAGTGAGAATAGAAAACTGACAGGAAACCCCTTTTTATGCTTATCAACTAACTTGAGTCTCCGTCTGGTGAATCTGAGTTAGGATATACTCGGTGCGTTTGGTGATGAAACTGTTATTATCAATAATGCAGTAAAATTACAGCATTGTTGTTAGAGAGTAACAAAAGTTGGTTGTACTTTTTTCCTAATACTAGACTCATTCCCAAAAATAAGTGTGGAGATGTCAGAATGGCTTCAGCAAGTCTAAAGTTTTCTAGACCTTAAAATAGTTATCGTCCTGCGGAATTTGACCTTCAAAAACTCTGACAGTTGCGGAGAGGAACTTGAATACGGCCAACACAAGATGATTGTGAAAGAGCGACAAATACTCCAAAGTGCCACCTGTGGCCCTGAAGCCCATCGTCTACTCAAAAAATGCACTTCAATCCAACAAACAAACAAAAAACTTGCTTTTCAGTTGTCAGTGAACTTTAAGTTCATTCAGAGCAGACAAACTGGGCGATTTCCATCTAGGCAGCAGCAGAATGATTACAATTGTTGTGATGATTTCAACTGAGCCTTGAATGAGTTCGACTACTTCAAAGAAATGAGAACAAATTGTTTAAACGATACACCAATAATGGGTAACAAAATGCTACCCAGAACAACGACCAAATTAGAAATAAATAAATGAAGAAATAATTCAAAGGCCTCAATAGATTACTTTCGGTGAATCTTTCGAAATATTTTCAGTGTTTAAGCGTCACGAGGCTTATGCCTCCTCCAGTTCATTATCATGAAAGTTTTCGTGACAAAACTAACTTCTTTTTTTTTAACTGCGAGGATTTATTTTATTACCTAATACCCATGAAGGATTCAGCAGACAGGATGATGGAAACTTCAGGTCGTTCTTATATGCAGGGCAAAAAAAAAAAAAAAAAAAACAAGAGTAACATTACTTCAGACTATGTTACTTCCGTAACACATGATACATATTGTCTAAAGATTGCCTCGGCCTGGGTTCAGTTCTGTATGCCTGGGATGCTAAAAACAAACCTGTGAGATATAAAACAGAACCACTGAAAACTGAAAACGAAGGAGGAATTAAAAAAAAAAAAAAAAAAAAAAAAAAGGAAATTGAATGAGTGTGATACAGAACAGCATTTCGTGATAAACATCAAGCGCGATCATTTTCCCTGAGGAAACCCAGAATCTCTAACAATCGCACAGACCAAAGCATGAAATTATCGGCTATTGACAAAGGCAGGAAAAAAAAAAAAAAACTTCCTTGATAATGTTAGTGATCAGAACAGTCTACCGGTTATGTACGGAAGGAAAGGCATGTGTCGATATGCTGATAAAGTAACGTTGTTTCCCAGAATAATAACTTAGCAAGATATTTGTGATTTGGTTGATTCAGTTACTCGTTAGAAGAAAATCCACTAGCAAATTAAATGAAGAAAGAAAGGTTTAAAAACAGGAGAGAGATTTCCATTAGCAAAAAAATAATGGTACTTGTTTCTGTTGTTCCCGACAGCTAAAGCTATAACGGAAAATAACATATCTCATACATATTAGTATATGACCCTGTAATGAGTGAGTTTTAAATATTGTTATATCTGTAATTTTACTTACCAAAGGATAATTGTACTATATTTGTGGGGAATGTCATGGGCAGTACCCCCAGATATCGTACTAATTGAAATGAGATGTTAATGCTCAATCCAAAGGAAAACATCTATGTATATTTTATATATATATATATATATATATATATATATATATATATATATATATATATATATACACGCGTGAATGTGTGTATTATATTTCTGCATGAAAAATCGCGTGAGAAGATTGAAGCTTTGAGACTACTGAACACTAAACAGCTTTGTCAACACCCTTCGTTTCACCTAACCCTTAAGGTTTTTTCCTATCTGTCTATCTATCTATCTACCTATATGTATATACATATATATATATATATATGTATATATATATATATATATATATATATATATATATATATATATATATATATATATATATATATAAAATCAAATTAAATATACGTGGTAGATTCAGGTAAAAGAGCCAAACACAGATATTCAAGGTAAATAATGAGCATTAAACTGGCTTCTAAACTACGCCTATTTATGTGCCGTTAAAAGGCTGACTATACGCTTCTTCCTCTTCTCGTAACTGTTTATGAGGAGGCTGCTAAGACATTAAAACCCGTACGATGATGTTTCAGTCACATGTCTTAAGAAATAAAAAAAAAATTTATTTAACATTGACTATTTCCTCGGCAATGAAGCCTCGTCCAACACGAAACTGGTTATCTTTCTTCATCACAAAATAATAATTGCTGAAGTTCTTCGAGGCAGACACAGGAACCGCTGAAACATAAGTCCGCATTCTGTGGTAGTTGAGCGAGAAATGAGGCCAGGCTTTGACTGGCCCGGATATACATCAAGAAATCGCTTCAAACTGATTGGTCTGAAGCTGCAGTCTCAACAGAGGCCTCGTGCAAGCAGTGTTGAGAGCCTGTTTTGGGAAGTGGGCGTTTGAAAAGGTTCTTAAGGCGGCGAAGACCCTATTTTGAGTAAATGAATCCTACATAAGGTTTGGTTAGAATCCTACACAAGTCTGCTTTATTTAGGTTACGTTAAGATGTATATCTTCGTCTTTCAAACAGAATGTTTCAGCTTTTTGGGAAAAGTTCCTGTTCTCCTGTGAGGATAGAAAGGAAGGATACACTTTCCCAATATATCACTTGTATTTGAAATTTACGTGACATTTCTCAAGTACATCATCACTTCGGGTCATAACAAACCGCGTTGAAATCCCAAAAGGCCGGATAAACAAACGTCAAATGAAATAATGTTTTAAAAGTTACTACGGAAGATTTAGAAATATCGGTTAAAGGAGATGATTATCAATAATGATATAAAAAACAGTCAAACAAAAACTTAAAAATCAGAATATGTAAATTAATTAGCCTAACTTATAAAATATAAACAAAATGTAGCAATACTTTTGCAAATGAAATTAAGAATGGCGCAAACAGTGAAAGTGAGAGCGCTCACAAAATGTTTGTCACTCGTCAAGATCATGTTAGATTAATTTCAAGAGTAGAAGGCTTTTGTAATGATATATACAAAATTAATTTAAGAGTTATGCAGGCTCTGGTAAAAAACTAGTGGAACCTTTCAACTCAATTCCACAGCAATAAATTACAGTAGTTTGGAGACATTCATTTTCGTGTTTTCTAATAAAAAAAAAAAATATTCTTCAGCGTTTAAACTTCCCACAGGCTGTGAACTGAACACTGTTATAATTACATAACCTCCGACATCTTGGCCTTTTGACATCCCCAAACAATTCCTGGCCTTTTGACATCCCCAAACAATGAGTTAAATATGAGCTCGAAAGATATAAAAATAAACAATTTATATGGCAAAAGGATTAAAGACACAGATCGAGGAGTATCTTGAAATAAAACTATGAGAAGTTCAAAAACTAAGAATTTGAAAATTAATAAGGAAAATTTCTGCAATGTGGTGTGGCGACTGAGCTTTTATTCTGAGAAACGTAGGAAGAGAATCCTACCTTGAAACATTGAGTAGTTATACATAGGTTGCGCTTGAGTTTAAAACACTATTGTGGTTAATGTATTATTTTTTTCCATTCGTTGAAACTGAGCATAGAGCTATACACAGAAAGAAATATCCTACTAATCTCATGGGCTTTATAATAATGGAATAAAAATATAATAATATTTACTGTTGGAAGTAATTGTCAATATGACAAGTCTTCACTTGTGCCTTGACTGCTTGTAGTTCAACATTTTGAAAAGTTATTTGCGTCAGTTATCAATTTACCTTTAAAAAATCTCAACCTTTTCGCAATAGAGATGTTGTAAAAATTGCTAATGTCATCTTGGCGGGGCAAAAAAAAAAAATAAAGATAAAAAAATACATTGAGTGTAGAGAAGCTTCCTGAAAAATGAAGTAGAATGGGAAAGCTTTTACTGCAAATACAAAATTCATCTCATTCATTCGAGGAATGATAAAGTTTTTCCTATGATCAATATTTACGAAAAACTCCTGGCAGAAAGGCCTCTATAGTGTTGTTTTAATTTTTTTTAACTAATACGTGCAATACATTTTTATAGTTAATAAAAGATAACACAGTTTATAGCGTCATCAACGTGTAACTTCATACCATCAAGAGGAATAATAATAATAATAATAATAATAATAATAATAATAATAATAATAATAATAATAAATACTTTTTCAATCAAAATTGTACCTGTGGTGATACTCCATTATCAGGAGGTCATTCAAACGTAACATTACCTCTCCCTGTTTATTCACCCAATAATTAATACAGCAATTAAAATTTAAATCGAAGTATTACAGTACAATGCAGCTGAAACGTTTCTCTTTGAAACATAGGAGATACATTTTAAATTTTGTAATCAACTATTGTCCTCCCTATCTCTATCGTTTTCAAGTTCTGTATTGCTGTTCCGCTTTTAACATAACAATTCCATGAAAACCATGAACATTGTTGTAAGATATTCAGGCAGATGCATTCTCTGATATAAAAAATATATTTTGATAACGGATAAACTGTGACTTGAATGGCTCTCCACATTCACTAAAAAATTTTTGTACATGAAGGTTCAGATACCAAATATTTATGTAATGCAGAGAAAACAATCAGAGCAGGTTTATAATGATTAGGATATATAAGATCACTTCTTTTAAACATTTCATGATGCATAAAGATGACGTAATCGTGAATAGTCACTGCTCAGGTTATGAAGAAAAATAAGGTTTTCATTTTACAAATAATTACAGTCCTCCAGGTTACAATTATGAATTTTTCTGGGCACGTGTAGTACTTGCTGAGTCAGCATATGTGTACTTATACTGCTCATATGTGTCGTAGTCACTGATTAAATATCATTTCTGTAACGAAGCCGTATATAAAAATTTCTATGAAATACAATAAAGTTTACTGATTTACAGAAAAACGCGTAAGATTCATACGGAACCCATGAAAAGAGAAGTGGCAATTTTATTTTGCTCTTAAGATCAAACTGTGAATTGGGAACTGGGAAAAGCAAAGTATTGGTTCGGATCAACTTCGAAAGATTCCAGGGTCGTAATAACGCCTTTTGGACACTGTCAAAGTTGTCCGTGAAAGACGTAGAAG
Organism: Macrobrachium rosenbergii; assembly: GCF_040412425.1. NCBI lineage: Eukaryota > Metazoa > Arthropoda > Malacostraca > Decapoda > Palaemonidae > Macrobrachium > Macrobrachium rosenbergii. Next base: position 15,036,916 of record NC_089785.1, on the reverse strand, counting down.
CCAGTGGAGTTCCTCTCTTTCCTGATCACATAAGCCTGTGAAAACTGCAACTGATAAGGCCGAACGAAGCTTTGAAACCCGGAGACTGTCGACCTAGAGGCATCCTGTCTGCAATGCCCTTGGATGTACCTTCGAGAGGGAAACACGACTATGTTGACGTTATCTCCTTATTAAATACTTCTCATTCTGCTTTATTTTTCTAAAATATTATACAAAACTGAATGTCAGCATTGTTCTTCAACTAACGACTAGAAACACAGAAAATGTTTGTCCTAAGACCTCAGTAACAAGTAGTGGAATACTGGACTGTATTTGTGTTGGATAAGTAGACGTGTAGTTTAAGTACAAAAGTATTACTTTGTATTTAATTATATTCTGATGGAGTGTCCTTAGATGACTAAATCTTCACGACCAAAAAGATTTTCAGCACACAGTTTCTCTTGTCACATTCAGCATAAAAGTATACTGGGTTAAGCACATAGCAAAAATGCATTTGGAAAAGGGCTTTCATGTCCGTTTTTCATCTTCGTATTTGCTTATCTGGCTCAATATTTTGCTTTTCTTTTGTTTTCCAAGACCATATTATATAAACAGAAAACAATTACACTTCAAAATATTTATTACATTCCACTGCATTAGCATACAAATTCTGGATCTACATAACCAAGAATATAAAATTAGGAAATCAGTAACAGTGGATAACTTTATCTTAATGTAGTGATATTCAGCAATTACGCGTTAAGTTACCTTTTGAAAGTCAGTATGAATTACGAAACTTTCTTCGATGCTCACATAGAGAGAGAGAGAGAGAGAGAGAGAGAGAGAGAGAGAGAGAGAGAGAGAGAGAGAGAGAGAGAGAGAGAGAATTTAGCTATTTCGCGGAAAGGTCTGCGATATCGCACTCAATCTGTTGCTGGTTATCCTAAAAGGGAACGTGCTGCGTCTCTCCCTCCCTATCTCTCATTTACCGGTTAACGTAAACCCACCTTGAAGGAATTTCATGAATTCTGTTTCCGACCCACCAAAAATAAATTCTGCGCATGTGTCCACCCTTGCTTATAGGTTTTGCTCTCTGAGCAAGAGCCAGGTGAAATCAAGTCTTTAAATGCTTCCTTGGATTCTCAAATATATAACTGATAAATTACAACTGATAATCCCTCAATACTGTTAATTGAAGGATTCATTACGTCCCCATTACCAAAATTGGAAACTGCCTGGGTTAAATCTCTTCTTGAGTGGGATATTTCAGGAAATGATCAGTGATTACAATTCTTCCCCGATGTCCGAGACTGATATCAATCCACATCCCATCAGGAGAATGAAATGGGAAAATGAATGATTCAGTTACAGATTAATCAGCTGAGCTTTTATGATTTGTGCAGACAAGCAAGCACTGATAAACGGGCCTAGTTCAGCAAATGGAGATGTATTCGTTCTCAGTTGGACTAACACTGCAAAAATCAACCGGGATAAAAAGAGAGCATTACATGTAATTAGAACTTATTAATTTTCTCACAAGCGTCCTTTCTGCGCAGGTTATCATCGTCATATTGACCTTACAGGCTGTGATTTAACTTTCGAAAAACCAGTTTTTAACCTCATTTTCTTATTCTCAAAACTCTCACAAACACCTTCAATGAACTTCCGAACATACTCCTGAACTTTTAGAAAAATGCTTTGAATTATGATTTATTTTTCGAAGACGTTGATCTGAATTAAATGTTTAGTTTCATCAAAACTTTCATTATCTTAGGAGATATTAAGTTAGCGATATTGGGCCAATGTTATGTAAATGAGAATAGCGATAAAAATTACACATTGCTTTCATTAATATACCAATATTTGCTTCAAATGTAAGATTCTGTTAATTCGTTAGATTACAAAGACTGATGGCGATTAAATAATGGTAGAAATAAACTATTTCAGGGACGGTTAAGAACATAAGGGTTTCATATAAATTCGTATAAATTCATATAGGTTCGTTCAATGATCATTAATAGCAACAGAATCTATTACTATCGAATGCAAAAACACAGTCTAACCCTTTGAAATCTGTATCTTGACACTCACGCTTCAGGTAACTTCAGTGAGATCGATGCCTTTATATAAAATTAAAATACTGACTACAAAAATCACACATACACACACACACACACACAAAATCCATGATTAAGGCGTTGGTAGGATTAAGAATTTCAAGCACAGAGAATACCAATCTAGTATTATTTACTTTTCAACATGAACCTTTGTCACAAACGTAGAATACAGTAATCCGATTTTCTCGCTGGAATGCATTAATCGTTAAAAGACACTGCATGGGAGGACTGGAAAACGAGAGAGAGAGAGAGAGAGAGAGAGAGAGAGAGAGAGAGAGAGAGAGAGAGAGAGAGAGAGAGAGAGAGAGAGAGAGAGAGGCTAATGGGAAGTAAATATAAAATTGTGCTCTAAGTTTTACTCGTCAGTAAGAAACACTATCAAATACAGTTACTGGAACAAAAGAAAACTGTCAGTGTTTCAACAAACATGTAAAATGTTTTCAAGAACAGACAATATTGAAGAAATTGTCATTTTAAACCTGTTAGAAAACACAAGAAAGAAATTCATGCTTAATTAAATTAAATCCTCAAGGATCCTTTCATTTCTTGATTAATTGCTACGATATATCATTAGCCTTTGATTCTCGTATTATTCACATAATTATTTCATCGAAAGACATTGCACCAAATTCGCTGAGATCTGAAGGAAATACATTTCATTACCTAAATCCCTTTGTAATTAACTGGATTATTGTACCTCCATTACAGCTGTTGGTGGCAGCCGAGAGCGACAAAATTGTAAGTAACCATCATTCAGTATCTCTTGGTCGATTTTATGTCGGTGTCAGGATAAGTCCTTGTTAAGAAACAGTCACTGAATGGAAGGAGGAAATTTTAAATTATTTTTGGCACAAAATTGTTTCTCTGCTCTTGGTTCTACGTGAGGACGTCTTCCCTTTAAGAAGACCGCCTCCTTTTACGTTATAACCACACCTGTAGTCTCGCCCCCACCCCACGGGCATCATTTTCTCTCTCTCTCTGTCTCTCTCATATTCCATTACAGTCACTCCATTAGCTACTGACTATCTTATAATGAGAAAATATTTGGTGTAAGTCAAAGGAAGAAAAAATGAGTCTACTTGTACAGTCAATCCAAAATGTTTTGCAACATGTTCAAGAAGTTTTCGTTCACCTAACAATAATTTAGTCTTTTGACATACACAAGGAAATGTGCTTTTCTTGTTCGATTTTGGGTATTAATCATACGGTTAACAATATAGAAAAGAATGGTGAATGAAAAATCCGTATTACAAAAAATAACGAAACATTTTGAAAATTTTCGCTCCCGATAGTAGGGTAAAAGAGTCAAATAGAAAACTATAATTAGTCATCCCTTCAATCCTTATGGGAGTAAATTCAGAGACTTCTTCATGCATAAATAACCCAATGAAAAGTACTTAGTGGCAGAGAGAGAGAGAGAGAGAGAGAGAGAGAGAGAGAGAGAGAGAGAGAGAATAAATGATAAAATAAAGGAATCATCATAATGATAGAGAAATAACAAGTACAAAATGTGACGAAGTTTCTTTGGCGCAAACCGAGTTTTCTGTACAGCGCATAATCAAGGCCACCGAATATAGATCTATCTTTCCGTGGTCTCGGTATAATGCTGTATAAGCCATGGCCCATGAAACTTTCAATCACGGCCTGTCCTATAGCGTTGCCAGGCGCACGATCATGGCTAACTTCAACCTTGAATAAAATAAAAGCTGCTGAGGCCAGAGGGCTGCAATTTGGTATGTTTGATGATTGGGTGGATGATCAACATACCAATTTGCAGCCCTCTGGCCTCAAATCTGAGGGCGGACAGAAAAAGTGCGGACGGACAGACAATGCAGTCACAATAGTTTTCTTTACAGAGAACTAAAAACCGGTTTAAGGGAAACGGGAGGGAATTCTCCGAGGCACCAGTAGTCGTGTCTGTGGTTGTTTCATGCGCTCACGACGGAGTTGCCAAATAGCGCCAGACGTCACTATTATAAGCTGTCGTCCGAGGAGTTTTGAAGTGTGTTGCAAAACATTTTTGAGTGACTGTACCACAAGCATGTGCTTGCATTAAAGCATATTTTCATTCTTGTCACATCTAGTAATGAACAACTGTGTTTCCTTGGATAAACACTTCCCTGTGCAGTAGTACATCTGATGAACATTTTGGGATTTGGGCTGTAGCTTAAAATCAACATATCCTTTAACCCTACATCCTACTGGCATGAACAGCAACTTTTCTTAATTTATTTTGGTATACAAAACTGATCTTACGGGTTATATTGTGATTCAAAATAGATTAGTATCAAAACAAATGCATGATATTGTTAAATACTTCCTTAAAATTCCCGATTTTCCTTAAAAATAGATCATTAAGCTGCAGAAATAATTTTTGGAAGATTATATTGGGAAATAAATAATGGAACGTTATTTAGTGTCTAGTAAAACAGAGAAGAACGGAAGTGTTGATTGCGAAAGTCAAACAAATAAAAGAAGTCCTGATAGATGAAGAACAGTATACTCTTAGTCGCGAAACTGTGCCAGGGTATTAATGGGGAATGGAAAATGTTGTTCCTATCTGATGCCTTTCTTCCGAATTCCACAGCCGAATATTCCACAGACGTCTTTTCTTACCGCGGAAACTTTTTGGAGGCTGGAAAATTTGTGTCACTTGGTAAGTGAAACCCCTGCACGCATATGAGTTTTCCTTGAATTTTTATCTCCGTTCTAAAAGTTTACCTTCTATCAGCGCCGCATTACCTCCGGGTCACTGACTCAACAAATACGAGCCTTCAGTTAGCTCGTGCGAAGCCACGTTTGGAAATGTTAACCAAATTTTGCCTCAGAATCCCTTCTGGTCAATATATCTTAGAATTCGTTCCATTTCCGGATCGCACAATCATTTGTCCTACTCCACTCCCCTTTCCCCCTCCTTTTCTTCTCTCTCTTTTTTTTCTGTTCAGTTTGTTATAAACTGAATCAGTTCTACCATACAACCCACACATAAAAAAAAGTCTCTCTCTATCCTTCTAAACCCTTTCTCTCTTTTTCTATTTTCTTCGTACTTTTGTTCCACTTCCTTCCACTTTTCACCACTTTTCCACATTTAAGTTAACCCCACAAATAATACTGGTAAGCTGACCAGCGTAACAAATCAACGAGTCCAGCGCCCTCTAACTCTTCATCGTGAATAGACCCTACTGTCTATGAGGGACCCGTTCTTCCTCTTATAAGATTTTCTTTTAATATCTACCTATATATAACATATCCCTTTTTAGAGAACTCATAAGGAAACGTTAATCATATCACCCAAAAGCTGAGGGTTCATGAAAGTTTTAATTCGCTTATAACACCGTGTAACAAAAAAAAAATTTTTCTCTGTTCCTGGCTTGTAATAATTATTTTCGTGTTGCTTAGGTCCTACATAAAGAAAAAAGTGCTATTACACAATATAAAGTTTGGGTTTGTAAAAAATATTACGCTATTCATTAAAATTTATTAAAAAATGACTATTTTTTCCAAAACTTACTGTGTATATTATGTTTTAATCATATTATATTTATAATTTGTCACAATATCAGTAATAAAGAAATAACGACATCGTTCCAGAACATTCTTACACGAAAGATATAAGTGCACGCGAAATATTGCGAATATTCTAGAGCCTAGAGTGGGGTGAATCGCACCAACGATTGCCAGTCGATGACTTAATCCAGGATGAAGCAGTGGAACTTGGTTAAGGAATATATGAATATTACAGGTCAGAGAGTTCGGCACGAACCTTTCTCAGGCTTTTACACTCTTAGGGATGGCCTGTTTCTGCCATGACATATATAGCCTACCTGGACTATTTGACACTATTGGACTGCCGTTTGTGCCCAGCGAGTGGAGACTATGAATAGACAGCTCCACCACAAGTTTAAAAGCTGTCCTCCTCCACAATTATAACAAGTTACCGACGCTCCCTCTAGCTCATTCAGTCTACATGAAAGAAGATTACTACAGTGTGAAAGTTCTCTTGGAAGCTCTACAATACAGCAACTACAATTGGGAAATCATTGGTGGTTTCAAGATGGTGGCTTTCCTGCTTGGACTCCAAGGAGGATTTATCAAATTTCAATGCTTCCTCTGCCTTTGGGACAGCAGAGCTACCTCTGACCACTACAAAAGAAAGACCTGGGAGCGGCGAACAGAATGTGTAGTTGGGATCCGGAACGTCATGTGGGAGCCACTGGTTGATCCTTGAGTGGTGCTCATGCCGCCATTGCACATTTAGCTGGGGTTGATGAAGCAGTTAGTGAAGGCCATAAACCAGGAATCATCTGCTTTCAAGTACCTTCTTAAGTTTTTCCCCAAGTTATCTGAGGCCAAAATCAAAGGTGGAATATTTGTTGGACCTCAGATAAAGAAGGTTCTTGAGTCTACTGAGTTCTCCAATAAGCTCAGTAGTACTGAGAGAACAGCTTGGAACTGCTTCAAAGCAGTTATTAAGGGCTTCCTGGGCAACTACAGAGCAGAAAACTACCAGCAACTTGTGCAGGATCTAATAAAGGCTTTTGGAGCCATGGGATGCAGGATGTCGCTGAAACTCCATATGCTGGATGCTCACCTGGACAGATTCAAGGATAATATGGGCTCCTACTCAGAAGAACAAGGCGAGCGATTCCACCAAGATGTGAAAGAGATAGAGAGGAGGTACCAGGGCCACAACAATGAAAAAATGATGGGTGATTATATCTGGAACCTAGTGCGAGAATGCGACCTAAACTGCAACCGCAGATCGAGGAAATCCAGTAATTTCTGATGTGTATAATTGTTTCAAAAGTGTAATATGCTTTTATTTGTTTGCTTTTGATAAGCTTGTGTCATGGAATAAATATACTTACTTTATTGATTGAATTTTATAAACTGGTTCATTTTAAAAAGGGTATTTTCTTGAGAAATATGAAAATTTTGAAATTTCAAAGTCCTGACCACAAACCCAAACTTCTGATTAAATAATGGTGGTTTTTAATAATAATTTGCTATAACAAACAAGGAAATTACCTTTAGAACCGGGGAACAAAAATTGTGTTACACGGTGTAATCTGAGAACAAATATCTGTCAAGTATTCATGAGCTAATACTGACAAAAATAATAATTCTACACACTACAAAGAAAAGTATTTGTACACAAACTATTGTTATTTGCTTTCTTGTTTTCACAAGCTACTTCATCTACCACTAGCTATCAATAGAATATGTCACGAATAAGTTTCTCTTCTGAGATAAACAAGAGAACTCCAGACTTCATCAGAAAAGAAACACGCACAAAGTTTATACTGACATCTGAAGACGAGAGCTTGCGTGCGCCTGTGGACTGTGTTTAGCCTCTATTCCTGTTCTTCATATTCCCCCTTCAGCAAGAGTATCGTAAAAATTATGCCGTTTGATTAAGTATGTTCAGTGTTATTACAGCCTTTAATATAAGGGAATGGAAAGAGCTAAAGCATATTGCTACCTATTTGTAATGCAAAACAGGTTCACTTCAAAAAGATGCAGTTGTTATCTTGATATTATATATAGCTATGTTATTAAGGTGGAATACGAATTTAATCATAAATTGTCTGAATTCCTGTATGCTGAAGCTTGGTAAGGTTTGAATTCTGAGGATGATGATTATTTGTAAAGATTCTAAGAGAGAGAGAGAGAGAGAGAGAGAGAGAGAGAGAGAGAGAGAGAGAGAGAGAGAGAGAGAGAGAGAGAGAGAGCTTTTATGATATAAAAGCAGTTAAGCAACCACCTTTCTTATTCCTAACAAATTCGTTTCCCTGAATTCGTCGTGGAATGGCATTTGAAAAACGCGTTATCGAATTTCAGAGAGAAATGCTCCACAGCTGTTTACACAAGTAATTCCCGAGACAAAGTCCTCTATATTTACCGTAAACATTTTCCTTGAATTGAATTACCCATAAATAAGTTCAAGGTCGACTGCAAAGTGAACTCTTCCACAAACCTTAGCCTATTTCTCCCTTCCGGTCAAAGCATCGAATTTCCTATGCGTGTTCATCCGATTTCGAACATGATGTTGAACCTGAATCAACTGCCTGAAATCGAATGTCGGAATATCCCTCAAATTATACGTTTAATGCAGGTTGGTATTTCAAGTAGTTCATTATGTTTAACTGACAGTGAACATTAAGCTACAGGTTCTGAGAAGGAATCTACCGAGTCTTTCAGATAATTCTCCAATCACCAATTTAATGTTCTTTAAATTGGCATGATCATATAGCCAGTTACCTTTAAATAGCGGTCCACTGAAATAGTTCAAGGGGATCGTTTCACAACAGGAAAATCCTCTAGTTCATCCGAATAATGCATTCTATTCCATCCACCGTCATTATCTCATTTCAATATTACCATCGAATTTTCCAGCCATAATCACTCGGCCGTTTTCATTTTACTATGATTTTATGCCGTTATATATATATATATATATATATATATATATATATATATATATATATATATATGTGTGTGTGTGTGTGTGTGTGTGTGTGTGTGTGTGTGTGTGTGTTGTGTGTGTGTTGTAATAATTCATTTTTCGAGACAAGAATAAGAACTTTTGACGGTTTCGTCGAGATACTGCTAAATTAAGGAAGAATTCCCAAACTGAAGCCACTCGCCGCAAGTATTTCATATTAGGCCTACCACATTCCAGGCTCTCCAGAAGCAGCAGAGTGACCCCACCACAGAGTCTTCGTCATTCCGGGAAATCTGGCGAATCCATTTCAATTCTTCTTTCAAGCACACTTAGTCAGCAAGGTGCCGGTTTCCCCTTCCAAAGTTACCTTACACATCCCAGGCCGCCAGTCATTTTCAATATTATTATACCTCAGCATTTCACATTAACCTCGTTGACTCGCAACCTTCCATTCTTGAACCTCTCAGCTGCTTTCTAAAAACGTCACTCAAATTCCCGTTAACCCCATCCACTCTTGCAGCATCAGATCTACCTTTCTTTTATCCTTCACCCTCAAAACTCTTCAAGGTCACTCCATCAACAAAAGATTTCTTTTCCCCCTGATACAATGTCTTTAATCTAGGACGTGCTTCCTCATTAGCAATTCTCCTCTTATAGATTCTATGCTGACTGATTCCTTGCTAACTGATTCTATCAAGAAATTTTCTCGGTGATCCATATTTTTCTTTCGTCGTGCAACAGAACTTACACTGTTTACTAAACTTACAATTTCACGATCCCTTACTTTAGCAACATGGAGGATTTTTGGTCACGTATAATTTACTAATGATTATGATCGACAGAAGTCTTCAATACCCATCAATACAAGTGAGCCACAAACTTCATAAGTATACATGTCTGTATTCTATATACACGCGCACACACACACACACACACACACACACACACACACACACACACACATATATATATATATATATATATATATATATATATATATATATATATATATATATATATATATATATATATATATATATATATATATATATATAGAAATGCAGACATGTATGCTTATCACGTTTGTGGTTCACCTCTATATATATATTGATGGGAAATTTAATCTGCCCCACTTGGGCATTTGTACATAAAAAAGATACAGTTCTATGGCATCTCGTATAAATGTAACAATAAACACTTAACATCATATTGTATGATTTTTTCTTATTGATGAACAGACTACATAAATTATACTCCGCCACCCTTTCTTTACCAGTTTCCCTGCAACCCACGTTAAATTTCACGGAAAGTTTTATTCTCTCAATCACAAAACTCAGTAACAGCCATGGCAGCACTATTTATGCACAGTATGTACCTCCTAACTGCTTCTGCATTTTGGTCTGAAAAATACAAAGTTTGTGTCTTGAGGGGAGGGAAGGCTACCCGCTGAACCAACGATCAGCTCTGACGTCACAAATGACAAACCCCCCTGCCCTTGCCCGGATGCATTTCCCCGAGATGTAACCGAATACCGGGACCTTTCTTGAAAATAATCTCATTATGTTTCCTATACACAAATTACTCTAAGAGTACATATTTAACCTAACCTTCTAACCCAACCTAACCTAAGTTAATCTAGGAGCATGGCAAAAAAAGGGGGCTGGTGCAATACTAGCATACATCTCAGGAATTTGCTGACCGGCTCACCCCCAGTTTACCTGCGTGTGGGTAGACCTCCCTTTTCTTTGGACCCAGGTGTTGGCAAGGGAATCTTGTGTATCCGGTAATAACTTCACATGAACTGAATAAGGAAAGTTAAAAGAAACCATCAAAGACATTTTCGGAATAATTAAAAACCATGAAAATCATGTTCAAATGTTTTCATGGCCAAAAAAGTGTTAAAACTCAGCGGTGGTGCTATCAAAAAGCTATCTATTTACAGTGGACACTTTATTCCTTTGCTCAATGATATAATAACTTATTTTGTTCGTTGCCGCACTTTCTTCAGACTACGCATTTTGAACAGTGATATTGCCTCCTATAGGAAAATGGCGAATAAGCTAAAAAAAATCTGCAAATCTGAATGTAAACGTAAACCATGTGGGAATTAATGAAATGTAAATGTAGTTTTTTAAGTATGCGTGTGTAGTTGAAATATTTTTGTGTAGTTTAAAAAAACCTTGTGTGTGTATATATATATATATATATATATATATATATATATATATATATATATATATGTAGCCTATATATATATATATATATATATATATATATATATATATATATATATATATATATATATATATATATATATATATATATAATCAGTCTACAAACGTCCTTTAATATCCAATTGCTCTACCTCGGAAATAATATATTTTCATATATGTTACCTTTTTAGTTGATAATAAGTTCGTCGTCTATCCAATTCGCTCTACCTCGAAATAATATATTTTCATATATGTTACCGAAGGGGAATTTTAGTTGATAATAAGTTCGTCGTCCCGTGGGACGACGAACTTATTATCAACTAAAAATTCCTTCGGTAACATTTGAAAATATATTATTTCCGAGGTAGAGCGAATTGGATATTAAAGGACGTTTGTAGCGTACTGATTATATATATATATATATATATATATATATATATATATATATATATATATATATATATATATATATATATATATATATATATATATATATATATATATATATATATATATGTGTGTGTGTGTGTGTGTGTGTGTGTGTGTGTGTGTGTGTGTGAGTGTGTGTATTAAAGACAGTGATTCTATCTGTAATCTTGTTCAGCCTGCGATTTCGCTTTCATCACAGCGGGAAATAACATCCAGCTTGCTCTTCATGTTTTTCGTCATTACTGTACCACATCCATTGAACTTTCGAAACCCTAAGGCGTGATCATTTTTTTTCTCATTTTCTGAAACACGAGTAATATAGGTCTTTCTGACCCCAACCACTATTTCGATGGTAGTTTTCGCACCGATCAAGAAAGCTAGAAAGTTATTATATTCATTTCCAAGTATATTTCATGGATAAAAAAAGTGTGACTGGTGTTGGCTTCATAAGAAGACAATTAATTGTCTGCTTTTTGGGGAGCATTTTACACTATTCCGTATCGCGCATAGGTCTGAGAAGCTGTGCCTCGTGGCAATTCCCTTGAGAATATCAAAAAGGCTTACTTAAAGGAGGAACGTTTCACTTATGCAGATTTACAATATGAAATTCTTAACCCCAATCCTTGCTTAGGCATCAGCTTCAAGGCAGTGTTCTTATATTAAAATGGGGAAATTTATACATAATGCGCACTAGTTCTATACATTTGAAGGGGGCAGTTCGAAATGTTATGGTTTGGAAAACTGGTGCTGAAAGAAATGAAAATTCAGACCAATATTTTTTTTTTTTCAATATATCGCCAATACGTTGAGCACGTGTTCTAAATTGAAAATGGGAATTTGTCAAGCGCTGCATAAAAAAGTTACGACCGAGTCTTGGATGTTTTGTCAATTTCACTGATACTCACTGGAGTGTGGTTTGTGGAAAGGTTTTCCATTTATATCTTGTTATCGACAGATACGATGGGCAGTGGGTTCAGAACTATTTTTGATCTGGAAATCATCGAAAGTTCACTTTATGATATGCACATCCTCAAACACTTTCAGCAACAAACATGAAACAAGAAGATGCCTGCAGTCACAACTTATAAGTACCGTCATCAGACAAATAAAGTCGGAGAGACAAAGACACAAAGCAACAGAGAACCAGAGAGAAAATGATTATACTAAGGCGTGCTTCTCATCCGAAGATATTGGCGTCTGCACTTCCAATAAATAACACTTCTGCTGTTAAATGCTGCCATGTCAACTTAATTTCAGGTACCCGCAGTTCGCTCCTATTTCAAGTTCGAAGATCTTATCAAATAACATGAACAAAACTTGGCAAGAACTTGTGAAAATCCAGTTATTGAAGAACAGGTGACCTTAATATACAGTACTACAGTTCAGATCGTTTTGGAAAGAGACCAGTTTTCTCAAGTATTCCAGGGACGTGTACAGAGATGCCAAGGGTCACATCAAAGCAAGAATTTTTCTTTTAGTTCACGGAAATCGATCTTCTTTCACTTCTTAGTTTTTATATGATCAAGAAGTGTCATGCTTCCATATAAAATATTGCGTAAAATCAGAGAAAGATGCTTTAGGTATGTGCATAAAATATCTTAGAGTGATTCTCTGAACAAAATGCTAAAAAGCAAATAACATTTTAATCCTCAAACTTTCATGGCTGGTACTAGTATCCATTGCCGAGCCCGGATCCACGAGATAATTAACATCGTGGTTTTATGGACCAGGACCAAACAAAGAGAGTTTACGTGGAAACAGCAATATAGCAGATGAACTCTTTCGCTATTCTCCGAAAATGAAATTGAGGTTTGTACCTTCAGCCACGCATGATGAAAGATGATAACGGTTTTTTTCCTAACTGACGACCGGCAATTAAATGCCTTTTGAAATGTTCCTCATTCTTGAAATTGAAATGATATGATGCTGATTTAGTTGGACAGAAAATAAATATTCAAGAATCATTTCTTAAGAAAACAAACAACATTTTAATAAGATGCTCATTTGAGTTTCACGAAACCCTTGCACGTACGAGTTACGGCTTATTTCTAAACCAATAACATCTCCAGATTAGGATGAGTAGAAAGTCTGAGTACAATGAATTACAATAAAGTAAAAAACGGAGTCTGATGAAAATCAAAATAAATTCAAAATCGTGTCCAGATTTACACGAAGGAGCCCTCCATTCGACATATCTGAGAAAACTCGCCAACCAACAATTTGGGGGTAATTCCTAATAAACGCTCAGTTAAGATCAAATGAACAAAGAGTGGATGAAATGATTTTAACTATAACTCGTATGTGAATCAGATTTAATGAGCGATCAAATGGACTCTTGGATGAGGCCTTCGTGAACATTCCCGGTCGGCCATCAGTGTTCAGACAACGGTTTTCGAGATGGTTCACTGACATGACTGCAAACTGCCTCATCTGCCAGACTGCCAGAACGTTCAGGACCCTTCTTATTCACACTTACTGTAGGCCTCTGGGATTCGCAAACGCACTCTGATAACATTGATATAATTCAATAGTTAAGTTTCCTTTAAAGAAGGTGAAAGTGGAAAAAGAACCAAAAGCAGGATACGTTAATAAAACTCCCATTGCATTGAATATAAGCAAAATGATTGTGCGCAAAGCCTAACAATGAAGCTTTGTTCAAAGTGACGTGACTACCTTATACAAATAACTTTTTAAATATCCTTAATACTGTAGTAAGTTAGATTTTTAAAGATCAAATCTATTGTTTAATATCCAGTATATAGGATTTCAAGCCTATATTTAATACCTTAAATATTGGTCAGAATTTTGCTTTAACATCCGGTTTTTCATGCAAAGAGGAGAGAGATCGACAAGAAAGAAAAATAAATGCCATTATTGTATTTAAAGTGAATAGAGAAAAACGAACAAAATGATAAAAGAATTATTCGCTTGTTTGGTCGTTGTACTCGGATTTTCATCCAAATAAAAAAACAAGTCTTAAAATATCCACGTCATCTCTGAATTAGAGAGAAAAAATTACTGAAAGAAGCAAGAAAGTGATTATCATATTAACAGTGTGAAGGAATTAAAATGGTTGTATTTTTACAACAGATAAAAATTACTGCGTCATTAACACGGCCATATGAGTTTCACATATAAGCATATAAACGCTGAATGATAATGTAATAAGGTGGCACTTTTGAATGGAATATCTGTATACGAATCCATAGCACATTAGGAACAGTTGTTATCTCAGGAGACGAGTGACTCATTTTTTGTTCTTTTAACGGGACTTCTATCTAGAAGTGAGCAAGTCATCTGCAATATATAGCTATGAGATATGCATTGCAAATGATGTACGGTACATCCAGAGAGAGGTCCCATTAAAGAAAAATTCGGTCACTCGCTCTTCTTGACATTCGAGCTGATACTAATATGCTGCGGAATTGTGTCCAGATATTCCATTCAGAAGTGCCATTATATCATCATTCAACGCTTATATGCATTGTTTTGTAAAACTCATATGGCCATGTTTATGTGATACAGTATTTCTAAGTGTTGTAACCACACTAACATTTTAATTCCTGTACACTTAATTATTCATCTACAGTAATCACTAGCTTACTTCCTTCAGTAATTTTTTCTTAATAACATAGAATTATGACGTGAATATGAAGATAGAGGGATTCAACCACTTTCAACGTACACTTATTTATTGAAGCTCATGATAAACACGAATCCACTTTATGTTGTTCTCCTGGCCTATCATTGTCGTTTGTAAGTTTAATTTTAACATCAACTTAACCCGATTTATAAAACTTTCCATAATGTCGATACAATTCGAGAACAGTTAGTATTTATGTTTATATCTGCCATTGAAATATATAGCTTAAATAATTGGCATTGTTCGCTACACTTTCCTTTTATTATTATTATTATTAATATTTTTTTTTGGTCTGGATGGTAAAACTTGGACTCTGACCCATCACTTTCTGACCGTTGGCAGTCTGAGACTTATAAGATAAAAGAGTATAGAGATGTGAGAAATATTAGAATATAACCAATATTTTGCAGCTTGAATTTTCGGAAAATAGGCTTACCCTGTGACCAGGGGAGATTCATTGCTATCATTTCATTTAAAGCGAAATCGAGAGTTAAGGATGCAGAAGGAGATTTGAAATGAATCAGGAAAAGCAGTTTGCTGTTTAAAGGAAACCCCTGTGGTAGTTAAAAGCTAAATTGTGACAACTAATAGCTGGAAGCTTATTAATGGTAATCCGATTGCAGGGCCCCATTAACGTTATCGAGTGAACCCACCCGTCATTATGGGGAATCAAATGTCCTACAAAACCCGGCGATGGAAGCTATTTTCAAAGAACGACTCACCACACAGCAACTAAGTGAAGTGATATAGAGATAAATACGAGGACTGAGCATTTTGACAGTCTTTCGTATCAATAACTTTAAGAATTTAGATCTGAAGACATTCATATGTGATTCATTATCTATTTGGTGTCCTCCCCTCCCGCGGTGAAGATGGTCATCACTTAACGATTCTTTAATTAATGATAAAACTAAACATTAGGAGCCTTTGGTTCTGTGAATGTTTTTCATGATAAAACAATTTGTATCGAAAAGATTGTAAAAAGCAGCGATGATCAAAGACCCAAGATTTTTCTATACATCCCCATTCTCTCTCTCTCTCTCTCTCTCTCTCTCTCTCTCTCTCTCTCTCTCTCTCTCTCTCTCTCTCTTATATATATATATTAGTAGTCTTACTCAGCAAACTGAAAACAAATTGGACCTTACAAATTGAAATTATACCATTAATTTATATAATAACAAAAGCAATGTATCCATTGTGAGTATGACTGAAAAGGAGCGATTAAAATTTGAGTTTGCTTGCACCGCCGTCTGTTCCACGAGAGTTTCTTTATTAAAAGATTTTTTTTTTTCTTCAGAAAGATTTCTCATTTTTCTTCATGTGATACATAGATAGAGATGTGTGCACTGAATGGCCATGAAGGAAAGCCTGAAGAGAAACAAAGTTTAGTTTAGCGCAACTGTTTCCTCCTCTACTGGACGTGACGATGACAATTTATTAAGAAGAGGCCTAACAAAGTACAAAAAAAAAATAACGATAGTTAAAAGAACAGAAAGAACAAAACTTAAAAAGCATAAAGCTGCTTAAAACGGGGTTCAACTACAAGAAATGTCCGAGAACTTACTATCAAACAACAGCCGACGTCTTTCAAAGACAGTTACGCAAGCAGTATCGTAAAGTAAGCAAAACGAAAGAATAAAAGGGTATACATGAAAATAAAAATGCGAAAGTGAACAATATTCAGTAGTCCGGAAAGGCCCGGTCTACGTATATACGATCAGACAACGCGCCGGCTACCGGGCCCTTAGTAGGCTGGGGGTTGGGGGGGGGCGCGTAACTTCACCCAAAAGAGAGCTATGGAAGTTCCCTTGTTTGCCAGGTATATCGATATCGGTTTTGTCATTAATGAAAAGCACAGCTGAAACTTTTACTGTAGAAGTGAGGCTAACCGTAATATTTGGACTTTTGATAGAGGAGCATATAAGAGTAGATTAAATAAATCTCATGGCAAGTTCAGGTTATCATGCTGAGGGGTCTGACTGGTAAATGGAGACAACCCATCTTTAATGATATTGACTAATCATGTGTCCATGCAGGGTACCCCGTAACTACAACTGTTCTTGATATAGGGTAGAACAATCTTATATCTTGGAAAGCTTTTGGGATAGACCCAATGAAACCAAAGCAAGTTTCAATAAAAAATCCATGTCATGATAGGGAAATATTCGTATTTGCCGATGCCCCACACATGATAAAACTGTGAAGAAATCATTTTATAACTAAGAGTTTAATTTTGAAGATGGAACACTGATTACTGATTCTTGTATAAGGGAAATGCTAAGCAAGACGCCCACAAAACATGGTCTAGATCACAAGATCAGTGAAATTCATATCAACCTAGAAAAATCTGAACTTCAACGGGTAAAAATATCCTGTGCAGCTGATGTCAAATGCCTGTGCTAAGTCTGCTGAATATTTAGGACAGAGGGAACTGTTAGGGAGCAGTATCTGGAAGGTTACTGCAGAAATGGTCTCTATGATAGATGACTAGTTTGATCTCACAAATTCAGCATGCACGACTGGAAATGTAAAGCCAAGAAATGCTTATGGAACTGACTTTGATAACCAGAAATCTCTTCTATGCAAAGCTGCCAATATCATGACAAAAATGAGAGTATTCATTGCAAAATCTGGGCACATGACAATTTCCAAAAGGGCGTGATCTTATCGCGTCACTCACTAGTGGGTCTATATGAGATGCTAATCAGAAATTACAATATAGAATATATAATAACACGAAAATTGAATCAGAACCCACTACTAGGATATTTTTGGCGGGTTGCTGCAGACAGATGAGTGGACCACATGATTACCCGGGTGCTGTTAACTACAAATATAGGATTAGAAAGCTGCTTCTCGGTAAGAAAGTTGCACTAATCACTGATAGAACAAACGTAAATAGAAAGCATGAACATAACGATTCCTTATCAGCTGAGTTGGTGTCGATGAATGCATCATGCAAAGCCTAATTTTATAATAAGCGTGAAGTGGCATTAGAAATTTGCACAGCCAGCAACTTACCCAAAAATATAGACTTGAATCTAGGATCTGAGAACGACAACACAGAAAGCACTCCAGAGGATATGGACACTTTTCAGCAGATCCAAATAATTCGAAATCAATATCTGGTGTAATTGAAGAAGAATCTTTCCGGCATTCAAGTGGCTACATTGTTGAAAAAAATTTCGGTACGGTATCCTCATTTAGGTCAAAAGGCAACTGACACTCAAAGTGATAAAAGTTTCTGGATCAATAAAATTAACAAAAGTCATCTCTATGTGCAGTCTGAAAATTTCTTCTCACACTTAAGCTTTATGAGAGATATATTCAAAGCCGTTCATGGAGAAAGCCTCAGGGATGGGAAACACTGTATAATAAAAATGCTTGCTTGTGAAATGAAATAAATTAGTGTTGATGTTCCCAGTAACGTAATTTCTGATTTTGCAAAACTTCGTGTATTTTTTAGGATGAGATACCTAGAAAAAAAAAATTGAGATGGATAAAAAAAATTAGTAAATCGTGCAATAGAAAAATGTTGATAATAAGAATTTTGCTTCTTGTCTATTGAAATATGTTTCTATTAAATCAATTTTTGGTGTTGTTTTCAAGGAATTTGATGTTTAACTACCCTTTTTTGTGGAGAAACAACTAACATAAAAGGAAACTGGCATCTGACATGGAAAATATGGCAACACTCATTGGATCGCGCAAACCGCTCTTATTTTGGTAAACAAGTCGGCAGAACTAATATACCAAGACCGTGGCCACAATTAGGAATGAGGTCCCCTAAATGCAACAACGCCATTAACAACAAAAACAGATTCACTCCAAGCCTCCTCCGACTCTGACCCATCAGAGCTGAGCTTTCTGGATGTCGCGTCTGTTTCGCTCTAACAATTTTGTCCCTCTTTTGCCTTACGGTTCCCAGATTTCAGCCTCGCAGTTTTTCTTAAAATTATATGTTTATAGAAAAATCTTCAGCTAATTTCCATTTTTCATTTCTTTGTCTACCCATAAACACTAACAATCCTTTTCAACTTTATCCTGTTATAAGTGTATATAGTCTTTTTACCGGTTGTTGCAACTTTTCTTCACCTTCACCATCCACAGGCAGTAATGACTTTCCTTTCCATTTACAACATATATTTTCACAAATAAATAGGTACCTATATACTTGTTTTCCCTCTCTGACTTCTCTTGTCACACCAACAACTGGAAATGTAAGGATCTGCAGACTTAGATCTCCTCACTTCATTTTTTTTTTTTTTTTTTTTTGCACAAGACTCCCTTTTATTAAAAAGTGTTTTTGACGTTCCTGACAAACTTCTGTTTACACTGAATGTACTCGTAGACAAAGCTCTCCACATTAAATACTTTTTAGTCCTCCCAGTCCTTGTAGGCCACAAGCAGTCTTTTCACATTAGTATGTTTTAGAACAAAACCTTAATCCTCAAACCCGCTTATTTACCTAAACACAAAGTGATCTTTCGCTCTGAAGGCATCTGCCATCATTCTTTTACCGTCGGTCAAACCTTTTCTTTTGTCTCCCAAATTAAGCTAAACATTTTATTTTAGGGACTGGAATGAACCATAAAACGTTTGGGAAGATATGGCTAAGGATCATGCAGAATTCTCTCTCTCTCTCTCTCTCTCTCTCTCTCTCTCTCTCTCTCTCTCTCTCTCTCTCTCTCTCTCTCTTAAAACGACCATTTTTCAGCAGCGTCCAAGATTCTGGAAGCAGGAACGGAGCGGAAACTGCGTGGAAACAGCGCCAGTTGGGAGCAACTGGAGCCATTAGGAGGATCGGCTTCTGGTCTAAAAAAGCTCCAATGACAACCGAGTCCTAGGGCCTCATCCTTCAAGTAGGAATCACTTGGTGGAGAAGCGCGAAGGAATCCTAATGATTCATCTGAGGGCTGAGGGAGTTGGGTCGAGCGGTTTACGCCTCTGTTCAGTATAGAAAGAATGACGTTTAATTGACCGATATAAATAGATAAAGACGGAAACTTTGGTTTTTAAATTGACATTGAAGTTCAATGTGTTTAAATAATTAAGCTTCCTATCCCTCAGATAAATTCAGGTAAATTCTATTTATCTCAGAAAAGTGACAGGTGTGATTACGTGAAAGCATTTTCTAACCAACTGCTATATTTGTAAGAATTCAGATTATTTTCTCTACACTTGCACATTCTATCAATGGATATTAAAGTAATTTTTAGAAATTGCTTAGCTGAATGGTTAAATCGCCAGCCCATTACTGTATATAAACATAATGTTCATGGCTAAAGAGGAACTGAATGAACAAAAGCAAGTTAAAAGAAAAGTTGATTTATGAGTGACATTATTTACCACTACTCCGTTTAACTGGCATTCACCAAAAAAATATTTTGATCGTGAATCATACTGAGGGCTCCGACGGGGATTTTATTTATTTGAAAATCTACAAACTACAATATAAAACGCTTCCCATTACAGCATTTCGGAGCTTGGAAATGTTATGTCATTAAATGGTTCAGCCTCCGGCCACTGTTTACATGGCCAATAAAATGACTGTCATGTATTGTGAAGGAAACATAATTATTCGCGTTTTAAAGATACATGGACAGCGCTGGCATCAAAAACATAAGTGTTGTTGCCATTCTAGTACACTGACCATTTAGATAATTTATTTTGATTTTGGAAAAGCATGTTTGTGATATGTATGTGATAAGTGACCGATTATTGGGAACAGCAATCGATCATGACCAGTTTTTAAAATTTATATTTCTCTATTAATTGCTTTTTATTAACAAAAAATTTTCAGCTTTCTTCCTCCAGCATGACAACAATCCTGAAACATCCTCCCACACCAACTTTTTCAGTTTTCTGTAAAAAAAGCCTATTGTGACGACTTTGTCTGTCCGCCCTCAGATCTTAAAAACTACTGAGGCTAGAGGGCTGCAAATTAATGTGTTGATCATCCACCCTCCAATCATCAAACATCAAAAATTGTAACCCTTTAGCCTCAGTAGTTTTTAATTTACTTAAGGTTAAGGTTAGCCGTGGATCGTTCGTCTGGCAACTGATGATCAGCCCCGTTTGTATTTCCCTGAGTAAAGGCAGCCCACATACAACAACGGATACTAAGACTTAATCGTCATATTTACCTCAGCTAGAAAACCCCCAGCAGTGACGGTGCTCGAGATAAAATGATCAGGACAGAGCTCGAAGTCAGAATGTGATACATTCGAGTTTAGACATATACATATTTATACACATATATTTATATATGAATATATATACTGTATATATATGTATATATACATATATGTATATATACATACATGTATATATATGTATATATACATATATATATACACACATACAAATGTGTATATATATAGTAATAATCTTTTGCATAATCTGAATTTGTATTTTGCCAAAAGCAGCCAAGGCAACAGCAAAACAGATTATGTCAAAATATACATCATCTCAAAATTTCATCAAAGCATCTACTTAAAAGAGAAAGATCATAAATGTTTCCTTTATTGAAAGTTCCACTTAAAAGGGAAAGATCATAAATGTTTCCTTTATGAAAAGGAGGTGGCACAGGGGAAATTCAATTTCAGATTCAATACCCTTCATCTTTTAGGAGGAAAAATCTATAAAGGCTCTCGGGAACATGGGAATGAATATCATTTGTATTGCAGGAGAACTAATACATATCTATATTACGAGTAATGTAAGAGAATTAAATTTAAATGCTTTCATTTACGGGTATAATGGTCAACGACCGTTTAAAAAAATGTTAAATGAATTTTAATTCTTTGACGTAGAGGAAAGGGAACTATTCCAGATTTAAGCACCAAAAAGGAGGTTTTGGAGGGAAAAGTAAGGCATTATTTTGCCTCGGTTTTATAACTAGTTTCCAGATAGCGTTAGATTCAACACTACTTCAGCAATAATCACGTAAAAATAGATACACTTCTTGCTGTGATGAATAAATAACCTTATAACCTGTAATCTCTGTACTTTTAAATAAGTATTTACAGGTATTACTACGAAAACCCAATTCTTCTCTATATGACAAACGTGTAAAGAGAAAATTTGGGTTATTACAATTACAGACGTATCTGGTAATAAGTGACCAGAAGATTCCATATAAATATGTTCTATCGACCGGAAATAGTAAGTAAAGAGCCACGGTAATGTATGTGAGCGACTGTGTTTTTCAAAACACAAAAATGGTTAAAAAGGAAACTTTCAGCCATTTGCAAAACGGTCCTCTTTAGCTAACTGAATACAAATACATCTATTTCTTTAAAAGACAACAATTGACGATTTTTTTTTTTTTTTTAACAATCCAGGAAACCATCAAGCGATCTTTCGGCATAAATTAAGAAATGTTGGTCATGTAACGGCTGTTCCTCGTATCTGTGAGCCATACGTTGTGATCATCGCAACTGCTGTCTCTCGTTCGTACGCTGCTCGTTAATGGTGACAAGGTGATTATGGGTGGTGAACCACTTTCAGCATCTGTTTCTCCACTTGTTTCTGTTTCTGTTTCTGTGTGTGTTTTAGAAAGATTGTGTGGAGTGATGAGGCCACATTCAAATTAAATGGTTCGATTAACAGACACAATTGCACCTACTGGGGACCTGAGAATCCACATGTTATGGTCGACCACCATGTTAATTTACCAGGAATTACAGTGTGGTGTGGCTTATCTTCACGAGGATTAATTGGACCTTTCTTTTTGACGCTACTGTGACTGGTCCTGTTTACTTGAACTTGCTGCAACATTGTGTCATGCCAAGCATTAGAGAGGACTTTGAACAGGAAGAGTTTTATTTCCAGCAAGATGGGGCACCTCCACACTACCATCGCGATGTTAGATCCTTTCTTGATGGGATCTTGCCAAACAGGTGGATTGGACGGAGAGGTTTTGTCGAATACCCTCCACGTTCACCAGACCTCACACCACTAGACTTCTTTTTATGGGGATATCTAAAGGACAAAGTGTACGCACAGAAACCTGCAACAGTCGTTCAATTGAGGGCAACCATTGAACATGAATGTACGAATATCCCAAGGGAATTGTTCCATGATGTGTGCTATTCCGTCGCTTCGCGTTGTCAGCAGTGTCTGGAGCAGAACGGACATCAGTTTGAGAACATGCGATAACAAGACAATAGAATGATATTTGTAAATTCTTTTACATGTTGAAAATTATTCGAATTATAATAAACCCCAAATTTACAATTATTTAAGGTGTGTATACATTTTTTGGGGACACCCTATATTTGTTTTCAGTTAGCTGAAGAGGACCGTTGTGCAGGCGGCCGAAAGCTCCCTTTTTCACCATTTTTGCATTTTGGAAAATACAGTCGCCCACATACATTTCCGTGGCTTTTTAATAAGAACAAAATACTCTCATGTCTCTTAATCATTACAAAAACAATCCAATAACATTTACCGCGAAACGAGAATGCTTCGGACCCCTCCCTCCCCCCTCCCTCCCTGCTGAAATGAAATAGGCAACAGAGATATAAACTCTCAGCAATTATATTCCCTCCCGTTTAGTCCACGAAGCAATTTGTTTTTATAGCAGAGGTTTCCCATTGATAAAAGTGTTTTTCCGCGTAGCAAAATATATTTATATGGATGGAAACGCACGCACCCTGAACACCACATTACTCTGATATAGAGGATTTTGCTATTCGCATAAATATTACATCGAGAGCGGAAAAAATAACAGGGAAGAAGAGAGTTATGAATTACAACATCATTTTACGAATGTGCAGTAAATTTACCCTCTATTAAAACAGTCGTATTTCTGCTGCAGTGCTGCATATTAATTTTAACTTTGAGTATTAATTCCTGAATTAAAAATATCCGTATTAATATGATTTGATCACCATGCAAAGGAAATTGCCAAGGAACGACTCTTGTAAAGGGCTTTCGTCGTCACGGGTATTTGACAGAAGATTCTTTACGGTAAATGTTTAATAGATGATGATGATGATGATGATGATGATGATGATTGTTGATTATTATTATTATTATTATTATTATTATTATTATTATTATTATTATTATTATCGGTTTTAATTCCAGTCTGTAACTACTGAATGGTAATCAATAATGTGCCATTTATCGTCTAGTGTATGTTTTACACTAATTATCACTTTCATTTATCATTCAGTGACTTTCTTCCAAGGCAAGATGAGATATGGCATAGTAAATGAAATTCTATTTGCACTTTATTGTCAACAAACGCCACTTTCTGTTTATAAATCAGTCATTCAAAATCAGTAATTTCCCTGGCAAAATTTTATCGTAAATGTTCTCAATTTAATTTCTGTTTTATTGACTAATTTCCAGGACGTATGTTGAACTTATCCACCGTATTTAAGGGTTACGCTTTTCAAATAATACCTCGCTGACACAAACCTTTACACAGCAAATTTTTATTTGCCGTCACCTTAAGAGCAAAATACATGCATCCCACTGCCATAACAATTCTTGCTCCTTTATCATGCATTTCTTTTCTAGATTTAAGCAATGCCTAAACTCCAGCATAATAAAATCAATCAGAAACTAGCGATAATCCTACTGAATTTAACCGATTTTCTGGCAAAAGGAATTACTACTTATAACAACGGAAAAGAATGAAAATAAAAAAAAAAAAAGAATAATTTCAGTGTTTATCTCTAACCTTAAATTATTATTTTTTAAACCAAACAGTTATATAACATTTGACATATTTCCAAGGCAATAAAAGCGATTTTGTGTCTGAACTGTCATCGAATCTAGAATGACCATTTGATCCCAGCTTTAAAAGCTAACGGGCTTCAGTTTCTGCACAATGACTATTTACGCTTAAAGTAGATAATTACCTCCGTAATCGGATTACCTGGCCTTGTCTCGAGAGAACAGGTTCTAAAAATCTTTTGTGTGATCTCGGTGTCACTTCGAGTCATTTGAGTTCACAGCTTCCTGAAAGCAAGACGGCTGAAATGCTTTTAAGCATCGGATGTTTCGTCACACATTGTTCATTATTTCTATTTATTAAATATGCCTTTTAATTAATTAAGACATTTCTTGGTTGCTTTAAGAAATCATCTTGAACTTAATCCATTCCTTAAATAATGAATTTTGATCCTAGTATATGACAAAGAACTCTGGATATCCACAACAACTAAATGAATTTCCTTAATGGCAACGTGAAGTTCTGCTCATCTTGCAGGTTCTTGTAACGATGGGCATCGAAATCAGGATTAATAAAGCAGTTCTTTTTTATTTCCTCATCAGAAATTAAATCCACTAATACCTTCCTTTCTCATTTTATAAATCTGAAAACAGAAGTGTTACAACACTGACTGCAATAGGCCCATTTCTAATTCTGAACAGAACGCAGCTTTGCAACATGAACAGAAGGGAAGGAGCTTGCTACACTGAGGCGTCCTGTGCAACAAGGGTTGCTGGTTAAAAAAAAAAACTTTGCTTAAAATGCGTTGAAAATTTTCATTGTTTAAAAATATCGGAATTCCTTTATCTACAGAGACAGAGTTCATTTCATTTTTTAAGATGATCCTTACGTGCTTGAGATCACCTTCCAATATTATTTAACAAAAGAAAAATTAAATATAAATCAATATTAAACTTTTTGTGCACCTTCAAGCCATATACGAAACTATAGTTAATTAGGAGACACGATAATGTCATTAAAGTGAAAAAAAGATGACAATGAAATGAACTAAAGGACCCATGGGAACCCATTAGAATGCCCAAACACGCCTTCGGGGAAACTATTTTTGCCGCTGTAGGAATGCCTACAAGAAAACAGTGTTATATAACTGGTGACTAATAAGTGAAGAAGAGTGAAAACGACTCAGTATCGAAGGAAAAACGTACTTGTGAGATATCCAGTGTAAATCAAGAATAATGGAAAGTTCGATCAAACTTTTCTTTTAAAAACATGATAACAATAAAACGGAGCCATTCACATGTACTGTAATCCGCAACAACTACCAAAACTGTAACGTGAGGAGGAGGAGGAGGAGGAGGAGGAGGGAGGAGGAGGAGGAGGAGGAGGAGGAAGACCTAAAGGGAACAAAGCGCAATACACAAGCGGAAGACACAAGATTGTAAAAAATAAACTATACCAAGTAAAAAAAAACAAACAATAAACATGAATGCATGCCCTCAAAAATGTTATATGAATCAAATGTAAAATAACAACATATTAACACTCACCAATATCGGAACGGTGTAGAACGTCCTGAAAATGAAAAAAATAGAGAATGTTAATATTAGTATTGTTAATGTACTAAAAGTTATTATGAAAATATAAACTCGACTATTAACGTTCTGTCCACCACTGTCCATACATCATCTTGTATATCGACACAAAAGATTTGTCGATATACTTGAAATGTGGTGGTTGATTTCTAAAGACTATTTACCTGACTTTTAATTCGATCATTATATTATCTTTCCATTTGTCTGTCACCTTTCCAACCTAGGCTGCTTATCAACATGCCTTCATAGACCTACTTCTCATTACCCTTTCTCTTCTGAAACTTTCTGTACGTAAAGAAATATTTATTCATCTTTATCTGTCTTTATATTCATCTACATAATACTGTATTATTAACAGTGTCTAAATCTCTAGGCACTACACATTATATACATAAACAAACATGTTTATGCTAAATAGTTTCCACTAAATTCGGTAAATCTTCTTCCTGCTTGCCACTACATAAAGAATTGAATTTTAAAGGAAATAAATTTTACACTACAACACTCACACATTTCAGAAACTTGCAAATAAAATACCATTAACGTTCAGAGCACAGTGCAAAACACATTTCCATCAACAATTACTGGAATGTCTATTTCAGAGCTCCAAAACTAATTTGCAATGGCCGAGAATTATCTTAATTCCATAGCATCGTCTCCCTTTTGTCCCCAACAGCACAGAAGCTGCGACGATGACGTCATTAACGAGAGTTTGCGGTTACTTCCGGGCGGGATGTTTTCGGCTGTTTTGAATTCCACCAGCAAATAGTGGTGGGTTCCTTTTGTAGATCCCCGAATGGCAATTTGCATAATATAATCAAGTGGTCGACAATAAAGAACACGGGACTCAGGGAATGCCAACCTTAAAGCGAAAGCGCAATACTTCCTTATTGATGGGAAGAGGTTTTGCATATATACATATATATATATATATATATATATATATATATATATATGTATATATATACATATACATACATATATATATACATATATATATATATATATATATATATATAATATATATATATATATATATATATATATATATATATATATATATATATATATATATATATATATATATATATATATATGTACACAACCACATGAAAGGTGAAAATTAAAGACCAGGTACCAAGCGCTTTCGTATATTGCGTACACTTCTTCGGGGTACAAAGTAAAATAAATAAATAGAGACATAAACAAGAAAACTTCACAAAACAAAGATCAAAGCCACTAACAAGCTAAACATCATTACTGAATGCAATCACTAGTTTGAAGAAAACAAATTGTCTCATACCAAACAAAAATACTTTAAAAATACTTAAGAACTGAAACTACAGTTAGAACAGGCTATTGCTAAAAGGTAACATTGTACTTCCCTACAATTTTATGAACAAGGTAACTATCTAATTTAAAAAGACCCGAACTAATATTCATAAGTTGATTGTTAAAATGCTTAATAAAGGCAGATTCAATTATATTTCTCTTAACAATGTGGTTACAAAAATGATCTCAGATGAATTTTTCCAGTCTATACAATGGTTAAAATCATTCATATGTACAAATAAAGCACTTGTCAATTGGCCTGTTCGAACTGCGTAACGATGCTGTTTTAGACGATAATCTAGTTCTTTACCAGTTTGACCAAGGTATTTATTACTACACCCAGCACAAGGAATCGTGTAAATACAGCCATTAATTTGTTTTGGGGAGTTACGAACAATGATATTCTGAAGTGTCCCTGAATTCTTGTAAACAACATTTATCTTGAAAATTTTCAATAATTTTTTAATGAAACAAAGATTTACGTTATATGGAAGTGTCAAAATATTTTCTCTCACAAAAGGCTCCCTATTGTTATTGGAATAAAAAATGTTTCTAGCTTTCTGTAAAGATTTGTCGATTAAAAACTTTGGGTATTTTAACATAATTCCTACGTCATAAATTTTACAAAATTCCGAGTCTAAGAATTCCGGGCTGCATATCCTTAATGCCCTTAAAAACATGCTACAAAAAACTGAGTTTTTTACATTAACGTGGTGATCTGAATAATAGTGAACATAAGAACAGACGTTGGTAGGTTTCCTGTAAACATCAAACACAAAACTTCTATCCCTTCTATGAACCAAAACATCTAAAAATGGTAATGAACAATTATTTTCCTCCTCAACGGTGAATTTAATAGAAGGTACCAAATGATTTACCTTGTCCAAAAAACTGTTCAAATTTTCGCACATGGGCCAAACACAGAATATGTCATCAACGTATCGAAACCAAAGAACCCCCTTAGGCAAAATAGCGGGCAATATTTTTACTTAAAAAAACTCCATATATAGGTTGCTAAGAACTGGGGAAAGGGATTTCCCATAGCCATCCCAAACTTTTGAAGGTAATAATTTCCGTTAAAAACAAACTTGCAATCCTTAACACATAATTTTATCAATTCTAAAATTTTGTCAGAAGCTAAAGGTAAATCATGCCTTGTTAATTCGTCAGCTAAAAAGGCCAATAAATCGTCAACTGGGACATTGGTAAATAAAGAAGTTACATCAAAACTGACCATTTTAAAGTCGTAATTTATGCGAGAATTGCAAATTTTTTCAACAAAATCTGTATTATTCTTTATATGCGATTGGGATATGTTTCCGACAATAGGCGTGAGAATCTGAACCAACCATTTAGACAGTTTACATGAAACGCTACCAACAGAACTGATTATTGGGCGGACAGGATTACCAAACTTGTGTGTTTTAATAAGACCATACATATACGGTAAAGTTGCACACCAAGAAAAACTGTTTGATTAGAGCATCATTTCCTTTTAAGACAATTTTTAATTTCTTATTAAAGTTACTATTAACAGTCGCTAGGAGATTTTTCGTAGTTCTGAGTTTACATTTATCTACAAAGGATTACATTTTTCTAATCATCTTTATCCATTATCATCAGAACCTGGGATTTATCAGCCTTCGTAATATGCAGATCATTATCATTTTTCAAGTCATTGTAACACTTGATGAAACGTTTAGGAACACTGGTTGGTATTGGTTTCGACAGGGCACCGTAAACAATACCTTTACAAATAATATTAAGCTCGTCACTAGACAGACTACAATATTATTCCTTTCCAAATAATTAAAGGCGTTGGCAACATCTACGTAGTCAACATTTTCTTTAGAAAACGAAAAGCTTAATCCGTAACCTAGAGCACTTGAGACATCTTCCTCCAGTAACGGTCTACTTGACAAGTTTATCACAAAATCGGGGTTAGCATGATTATTCCAGTCACTGTTTTCGATCAAACCCTTCAGCTTTCTTTCTAGTCTATTACTTACTCTGCGGCATGTAGTTCTCAGCTTCCTATAACAATAATTCATAAGCGGATGTTTCCAATCTACAGGAATGAGCATATGAAAACTGCGTCGTTTTTCACTCAAATTATAAAAAGCATCTTGAACATCTATTTTCGCCATTTCAATATATTTCCTGCAAGATTAAGCGTTGGTAGTCATCAAAAGGTCGGTCAGCCAATTTAAGCAATCTTCGTGGAATGAACGGTTTTGGCACTACTTGTTCCAATAAGCAGTTCCTCAGGAATCTGTAACGAAACTTCAGCTTGTGGGCCCCGATCAATGTAGAGCAGAAAGTCGTCACGATAGCCACCAAAGCAGGATAGTATACAGCAAAGTTGTAGAGTTCACGCGTGGCTTCCATATCAGCAATAAGTCACCAAACTGCACGTGACAAATATATACGTAGACAACCACATGAAAGGTGAAAACTAAAGACCAGGCACCAAGCGCTTTCGTGTATTGCGTACACTTCTTCGGGGTACAAAGTAAAATAAATAAATAGACACATAAACAAGAAAACTTCACAAAACAAAGATCAAAGCCACTAACAAGCTAAACATCATTACTGAATGCAATCACTAGTTTGAAGAAAACAAATTGTCACATACCAAACAAAAAATGCTTTAAAAATACTTAAGAACTGGAGCTACAGTTAGAACAGGCTATTGCTAAAAGGTAACATTGTACTTCCCTACAATTTTATGAACAAGGTAACTATCTAATTTAAAAAGACCCGAACTAATATTCATAAGTTGATTGTTAAAATGCTTAATAAAGGCAGACTCAATTATATTTCTCTTAACAATGTGGTTACAAAAAACGGTCTCAGATGAATTTTTCCAGTCTATACAATGGTTAAAATCATTCATATATACAAATAAAGCACTTGTCAACTGGCCTGTTCGAAAGCGCTTGGTACCTGGTCTTTAATTTTCACCTTTCATGTGGTTGTTTACGTATATATTTGTCACGTGCAGTTTGGTGACTTATTGCTGCTATATATATATATATATATATATATATATATATATATATATATATATATATATATATATATATATATATATATATATATATATATATATATATATATATATATATATATATATATATATATATATATATATATATATATATATATATATATATATATAATACATATAATGTGTATGCATATATATATATGTTTTACCACATACAACCAGTTTCTCAGAAGTAATGGATGGGATGGGATGGAGATAGAGGGAAAAATGAGAAAGAGAGATAAGGGGGAAAGAGGAAAAATGAGAGATAGAGGATAGAACCAGTTTTTATCAGAAGTAATATGGGGGAAAAAAAAAAAAATAGAGAGAGAGAGAGAGATGAGAGAGAGAGAGAGAGTTAGAGAGAGAGAGAGAGAGAGAGAGAGAGAGAGAGAGAGAGAGTAGAGGTGGTGTTATGGAGAAGAGAGAGAGAGGATGGTTTGCATGAGAGAGAGAGAGAGAGAAAGAGTAGAGGGGTGTTAGTGGGGAGATAGAGGAAAAAATGAGAGAGAGAGAGAGAGAGAGAGAGAGAGAGAGAGAGAGAGAGAGAGAGAGAGAGAGAGAGGGGAGAAAAGGGGGAAAAATGAGAGAGAGAGAGAGAGTAGAGGGGTTGTTATGGAGAGAGAGAGAGAGAAGAGAGAGAGAGAGAGAGAGAGAGAGAGAGAGAGAGAGAGAGAGAGAGAGCATGAAAATGTTGGCGAAGGTAGGACCCAAAGGGAATCCCACCGCCATACCATCGACCTAAATGTAGGCTTTACCATTAAAAACGAAAGCCGTGTCCAGCACAGCAAGCTTCAACAGTTTTTCAAAACCCGAGATATTAAAATTGTTCCAAATGGTAGCTGGGCTGGTAAAAATCCAGCTCAGAATAATCTCAATCATTCCTTCAACAGGTACGTTAGTAAAGAGTGATTCGACATCCATAATAACCATAAATAAATCTGAGTCCTGAGGTAAAATCCTTTCTTTAAAATTATCTGAATTCTTAAAACTATATGTATTGGTGGTTAAGGATGCTAAAAGTGGGACAAGGAATTTGCCAAGCTTGTAATTAGGAGTGTCATGGATGTGAGGATGGGTCTCATTTATACACCTTTATGAATTTTGGTAGCCCATACATCACTCCATATGAGGCACCAGTACTATACAAATGAATCATAGGTACTTTCACTAATGACGTTTCGATCTTTCAAATATTTCAAAACCGGTTTATGCGATCCTCAACTCTAAAAATAGAAGGATACGAGGGTCACCGGTCTTTTAAGTTTTGTTTCGTCTTCTAAAATATTTTTCAATTTCTGTATATATTCGTGTTTATTCAGAAAAACGGTACCTCTTCCCTTATCTGATTTAGTTATTGTCAATTCCTCATGTTTACCCAGTTCTTAGGTCACTTTTAGAGAAGAATGGGGTCCATCTGGCAGTTACTAAATTTTTTGGGCTAACCCTTGTATTTGAGTGCGAAATTTAGGCACATCAGTATCGAGGCGGAGATTACGTAGTCTGGTCAGTAATGATTCTAAAGAGCAAAAAATATTTATCATATGGCGGTTTTAAAACGTGGAAAGCCATAGTCCAAAAGTAGTGAGAGTAGGAATTCCTCTCTTTTTGATAATTTATAATTAGACAGGTTAAATACAGTTCTGTTGTTGTTTTGGAAAATATGGACAGAAATGCCTAGTTTTCTCAGCTTCCTCTCGTGATTACGTCGGACGATTGACATATTTTCGGCTATACATTTATTGAATGGAATTTAAAACAACACGATCAATAATAGACAGGTTATCAACAGTATTCGTAAACAGGCTGTTCAGTTAGTTTGACAACATTTTTATTCTTATAACTGATCTCCATATATAACAATTTTCCAGTGGCTTCATGGTAAAATAGGGTTTGATGCAAAGAAGCAGCTGAATAAAGTACTTGGAAAGGAATGCAGAATTGTCGTTCTCCTCGCACCATATTGCTGTTTGCTGGATTGATAGAACCCACCCTCAACTTCTATATATATATATATATATATATATATATATATATATATATATATATATATATATATATATATATATATATATATATATATATATATATCACCGTATTCATATATACAATATATAATATCATGCTCTACCTCGGAAATATATATTTTATATATATTATGTTGATATACACATACATAATACATAACCCATATATACTTACATATATATACATACCACACACACACACACATTCATATATATATATATATATATAATATATATATATATATATATATATATATATATATATATATATATATATATACATATACACACAATATATATATATATATATATATATATATATAAATATATATATATATATATATATAATATATATATATATATATATATATATATATATATATATATATATATATATATATATATATATATATATAATATATATATATATATATATATATATATATATATATGTACATACATACATACATATATATATATATATATATACATATATATACTGTATATATACATATTACTAATATCCCAATCCAATCCACACTCTCCAGTTGCATTGCACACATGGCCATCCATTGTGTCCACAAAATTCCTACCAAGAGCATCCGCTATCACATTATGTTTACCCTTATTAAAAAGATCCAGCAACGGCTTATGATCGGTAAGAACCTCCACTTTATTCCCCATTAGCAGCATCTTAAAATGAACCAAAGTGGACACTACTGCGTAAGCCTCATCATCCGCCGTTGCCGTTAAGCTTTCATTACTCCCCGTGTTTTGAACCTCCTGCTGTAAAATGCTTTTGGATGTAATTTACTCTCAAATTTTGCATTGAACAAGCGCCTACCCTTTCTTGACTGGCATCAGTCACTAATGTAAATGGTAAAGAAAAATTCGGGAACGCTAAAACTGGAGGACTCATCAAAGCATCCTTGATTATCTGAAAAGCTACCTGCAGAGCTTCGCCCATGAAAGCTGTACATCAACCCTCGATGCATCTGTCGAAGGTGCCGAGGCCGTAAAAATCCTCTCAAAACCTACGGAAAAATCACGCCATTCCCAAGAACGAGCGAACGTTTTTCTTACTTCCAGGTGTAGGAAAATATTTACGCAATCGCTTTGACTCTCTCATCATTCACTTGAACACCTTCTTTCGAAATGACTGGTCCTAAATATACAACATTCCTCTTCAAGAAGTCACACTTGGATAGTTTAACTTTCAGACCCGCCATTCTAAGCCTCCTGGGGATTTCCCTAAACACGTCTAAATGTTCCTCTATAGAGTCCGTAGCAACTAATATATCATCCGTTAATACATTCTTCCCCAACAAGATCCATTTAACCTTTGAATAAATTACGGTTTTTATCTCACGCACCGCTTCGTCTACATTAACAAAAATCAAGAAAAAGGAGTTGAATTTCATACCCGAGAGAGAGAGAGAGAGAGAGAGAGAGAGAGAGAGAGAGAGAGAGAGAGAGAGAGAGAGAGAGAGAGAGAGAGAGAGAGAGAGTCTTTGCTCTAAGTCTCACAGGAAGACTAAGGAACGGATTCACGCAGCATTAGCGATAACACAGCACTTCAGAAACACTTCCAAAGCTCTTTTCAGAGGAGAGCTCTTGAGTGACACTCTTGGGCAAAGGAAAGCTGCCTCAAAGTTCTTTTCGTGTATGCAAGGCAAGGGATGAGAGAGAGAGAGAGAGAGAGAGAGAGAGAGAGAGAGAGAGAGAGAGAGATTTTTTAGAGATAATCTTTTGCTAAATATCCTTACTGAAAATATCTGAGACTGAATGTTTACTGTGTAGATAAGTATGTCATAAGAGACGAAAGAAAAAGGGGAGCAGAAGGAGCAGAGCGTGGGGGGAGGGGAGGGGAGGGGAGGGAGCAGAGCCTCGGAATGAGGCATCCATCATAAACGAGTCTTCAAACGGCCTCTTCGAAGCAACAGGATTGTTGCCACAATGAAGGATGGCGTCCTTCTGTCTCCTTTCCAGCCATGTCTCTTATCTTCATTGTGTCTGCCTTAGAGACATTCAAAAACAGTCGAATTATAAAGGTCCTTTTCTATTTTCTAAAGGGATAAAATAGCATTGCCATATCTCACTGTGTCCTTTAGAATTATTTTGATCATTTTTCACATCGCAGTCTTACCAAGCTTTATTTGTCATTTCCACTCAAATCTCCTCTTTCGAAAAAACAAAACGAAATTGAGATTCCTGAGTCAGTAAAATTCGCTGTTAAAAGCGACGCTAATTTTGTTTTATAAATTTCTGGATCTGCCCATTTTTGGCACTTTCTTCCTTAACTTCGACGATAAGTGGATGTGAATGCGTCATTTACACACTGATATTTTCTTTTGCAAATTGTTTTCGAATTTTCCAAAAATATCTCACGGACTCTCAGCCTTCGAGGGGAGGTGGTGGGAGGGGGGCATATGAATCACCACTCTCCCCCTCAACCCAAAATCCATCAGGCTACAACATTCTGTACTGGGTAAGGTTGGGTCAGGCCAAGGCTTCCACAGAGGGAGGAGAACTCATTCTCCAGTCTATACTAGGGATACCACCACACTGCTTTAAAAAAAATGTTATAAACACATGTTGGCAACTTATCGCTTACAGATCACAGACAGCAGAAGATAAGTCGATGATTTATTAGTTCTGAACCAGTGCTCTGATTATCCACCACTTGCCAAAGACCTGTTCTTAACTTATGGTTGCTGACTAGTTATCGACCTCTTTGTGATATGTAGTTGATAAGTTTCCGACCTATTTGTAATATGTTGTTAACTAGTTTACGACCAGTTTGCAATAAGTACGAGATAAGTTGCCGACATGGCTATTACATGATTTGCTACAGTGTGGACGCACCTCAGGCATCCAGGTTAGGTGAAGGAGACAGATGATGGCAGGGTGAAAGGGTCACAGGTGACCTTTTCTTCCTTTCATGGCGAATGTCCTTCACCTGTGCCTTCACAGCAATTAGCGTTTTATACTTCATGATTGCTTCTCTTGTCTTTTGGCGTATTTTATTCATTAAGGGTTATTTGAAACCTTGGTATTTTTGTTAGCCACTTATAAAGCCGTTTTCCTGTGACAAGTTATTCAAGAAAACAATTATCAATTTTCTTTGAAAATGTTCCAAAACAGTGAACAAAATAAAAGTTTGGATGCTATTGTATCTTCAATTATATAATCATATGATTTTAAACTAAAATGTCAAATATTTGTGAAGCGAATTTGAAAAAATAATTCAAAATGCTGCTCCATCTCCCACTTACGTTATCACAAATCTCTAACATTTCCAAGAGCACATTAATATCACACGTACTAATATACTTGACCGGCAAATTAATGCTTTCGGACTGCCACAATACCCCCTGGACACAGCAATATTGGGAAATAGTTATATTTTAAATAATCCGTCAGAATGCATTCGCAAAAGTAAATAATGTAATAATTAAAATTGTTAGGAATATCCGCCTTGACACAGACGGACTGGTAGGCTTCCATTTGCTCTCATGAAGAATATTCGACCTACATGTTGTATGTGCTCAGAATATTTATGCGACTTCCTGGCTGAAAGTTATGAGTCTGCCTGAATGATGTGTGCGCTGTTGTGTGAGAGGATTTTATCTATTTTCCTTTTACGAGAATTTAATAATACAGAAGGCAACTTCGGCGTCGATGGATAGCTTGTATCTAATTGATCAATCAACCTGAGTTTCTTACTTTATACTGCATATTTTCGTAAGTTCGAACCTGCGGACTCCAACATTGAGGAACACTCAGGAATATATTCAATCCCCCGAAATTATCATATTAAATCTTAAGGGAAACCACCTAACGAGATTATCTGAACTTAAGAAAGCCTTCAATCATCATGGAGTCAAGTGTCGCAGCCACACTGTATTGCAATGACAGTCTCCTACGCATTGTAAATGCGTCCAGTTAAGATAAGAGCAATGGAGAAAAAGTCGCCGGAGAAAGTGTTGCAGCAACCAAACTACAAGTGGAAAAGACCCTTCTCTCAGGCTGAACTTTATAAATAAAAAAAATGAAAATCATAAAGGAGGCTAGATTACGAGAGATATTTAAGGGATGTTATTTATCATCAAAAGCATTCTCCCAAGAGAGGGTCATTACCACATGATATCACTGTCAACAAGGATCTACATCCTGGATCGACAGCCAAATAGAACACTACACCTTTAGACCCTTTAAAGGTAGGATAAGTATTTCTTAGAAGGTAAGGATTAAAATTCACAAATTATTCCTGTATTACATTACAAACAGGCAAAATGTTTGCTGACTGAAAATGGTCGAAGTAAAAACTTTTAATCAAACAGTGACTCGAATGCAGGGATATATTTATGCATGTTTTGCACAGAATCAAAGCGATTCATAATACCTGCAACTACCTCTATTAATTTGACAGGGTCCCACCAAATAAGAAAAATACACACTAGTCAAGTAAATATAGTACATTACTTCTGAAAACTTGATTTATACAAAGGTTTTTATTATACAACTGGAGATTTTATTACTTGAATTAGTAAGTTGCAGCAAATAACTGGAATACAGTATAATAAGTATTCAATTCTTCTAAAGCATGCGTGCTTGAAAGCACCTGTATTCGTTCACATATATTAACCAATTCCTTGGAACCAGTTGACACTGAAAAGAAAAATAATCCTTGGGTTTATAGACCAACATTTTCTGTGGACTGGCTAAAGGTTTCATAATAACGCAATTGACGTTCAACCTGAGAGAGAGAGAGAGAGAGAGAGAGAGAGAGAGAGAGAGAGAGAGAGAGAGAGAGAGAGACGTATGGGGTTTAATGCTCCATTCCTTTGTTGGCCTACTTGGTCCGAAGATTGTAATCTAATGCGCGTTTACAATGGATTCCGTCATCGAGAAAACTTCTTAGACACGATTCATTTGCTTTTTCCCTTTTCTCATTATTACTGAGACTGACTTTGGTCCGTATGTTAAGGGGAT
Source organism: Macrobrachium rosenbergii (assembly GCF_040412425.1). Lineage (NCBI taxonomy): Eukaryota > Metazoa > Arthropoda > Malacostraca > Decapoda > Palaemonidae > Macrobrachium > Macrobrachium rosenbergii. The sequence goes on along the minus strand of NC_089785.1, from coordinate 14,999,404 downwards.
CACATCACAGCTGTAGAAATAATTCCATATTCCAGGAAACGAAGTTTAATTTATATAAAGTTTGTTTTTTTATGATCCCTTTTTATGTATAAGGAAAGATCACATAATAGATAACGTGATCTGTTTCCAAAACAAAACGGAATCTTTATAAATTAAACTTTGCTGAAGCCGCCATAATATTTAATGAAATATGTTTACAAGCTGGCACCTTCCTAAATTTACCAATATAAGAAATTGTTCTAAGTATATTTACCTAATCAAAACAAACACTATCAATAATTGCCCAGGTATTTAGTGAAGAAATTCATTACCTATTCCATTCTCTCTCTCTCTCTCTCTCTCTCTCTCTCTCTCTCTCTCTCTCTCTCTGTCTCTGTGTGTGAAAAATTCTCCAAAACGATCTTTTCCCCGAGAGTGCTATCTAAGATGGTTCCTTTGCAAAGAGCATTGTAAGTCTTCCTGAACAGTTGTTTTATCGCTAATGCTGATTGGTAGCGCTCCACTGTTCTCTCCTGTCGAGTTTTTCCTCTTTTATTTCTTTAGAGGAAACAAAAGTGTTTATAAAACTATGTTTTGTAGTTGTTCACAGTTTATCTGCTCTACCCATATTTCGTTCGCCATATTCATTTTATTTCAGATTTCAAAAAATTAACAGAACTACAGACATTTATGTTAAGCAATCATTGCATCGCAACTGACAAATAAAAAGTAGGATGAAATTTTGTATACAAATTAATATCTCCTCTCTCTTATAAAGGCCGCACTTCCAATTGTTTACCCAAATGTTTGTACATTTATGCTCAAGAAAGATTCACTAATGAACACTGAAACCTGATCACAGTGCACAACTTGATTGACTTTTATTATTATTATTATTATTATTTATTATTATTATTATTATGTGTATTATTAAATACCAGAATTGCCGAAGGGTGCAGATTAGACTGCTGACCTCAGATTTACCCTTGATGCCTAATCTTCATCAGGATCCTCGATTAGTTCACCAACATTAACCCTTTTCCGTCCATGAGGACATAACTCCCTGGTACTGTAGCCGGTGTTATTCAGTCTTTGCTGGTGTGTCACAGCCTGAGGTCCACACAGGGTAATATAAACCAGCAATTGTGATCCACTTGCCCTCAAAATGCCTTGACCTGCACACAAGCAAAACGCGTTGGGTCCTGGGTTAATAATAATAATAATAATAATAATAATAATAATAATAATAATAATAATAATAATAATAATAATAATAATAATAATAATAATAATAATAAGAAGAAGAAGAAATTGCTTACTTGGAGCGTGATGCACTATTCAGAATAAAAAAAATTGTTCCACTGGGGAGCGTTCTAAACCTGACCACGCTCCCAAAAGGCCCCTCTGTCTAATTTTGAATACTGACCTTTGCACTGTATTACAAGGAAGTAATTCTGGGTTTCGTGAACCCAATTTATTATTCAAAGTTTTTTTTGCAGAATTTTGGCAATAATAAATGATCAAAAATTTCAAATACTTTTTAAGATCAAATAAATGGGGTTTTTCATTCCAAGGGAAAGGCATCTACCTGGTCAGGATTATGCAAATGGCCTTTTTAATATACAGCCTTATTCCAGTTATGAAACGGACCGAAGACATTGCAGAAACGTTAACTTAACATGTACAGAAATAGTGATCAGTCGAAAAGTCATTCAATCGCCGGAACCAGTTCCTCATCAGCATCCGAGTTCCATAATGACTGAGGGAAGGAGCCGGTGTTCTCACAACCAGCTTTGTTCATTCGGGTTTTGTTTCAGTTTTTCTGTGACGGATCCAAAAGACGTTTTGTATGCAAGAGTCTTAAATGAATATCATTCGGTAATGCTGTCATATTTCAGGGTATACTAATAATGTGCAGAATGAAATACTCTCGTTATGTTTGCAAATTTAATTGTTACTAATGAATGTGTATCTTTGAGTGTACCAATGGGTACTATTTATTTCAATTATCCCTGTTTCTTCATTATGTCCAAATTTCCCCCTTTTCGGACGCCGAAGGGAAAGCCCAGCAAAGACGTCCCACGAGCAACAACTTTGGTGAACAAATCTCTCGGAGTCCTTCCATCTTCTCTTCTGGAATCAAAGTCATAACTAACCCGACCCAACTTTTCACTCGGCGCCATTAAATCTGAGGGTGTAGTGGCCTCGGCTCACTTCCTGAAGGACTTCCTTCAGGCACTCATTTTCCTCAGGGACTCCGAGAAGGAGGTCGTGGTCGTTTCAGTCGCGATCCTTTGAGGGAGTCCCTCGAGAGCCGTGGAGGATGTGCTTGGAAGGCCCAAGGCGGAAACGCCGGCGTTATTTCCTCCTCTCCAGGGGAGGGCGGGGCGCGTCGATACGTGTCGACTCATTCGTTCTTCCAGAGGCTCCATGATCGAGTCGAGCACCGCGAGTTTCCAGGACGAAGACACTGGATGGACAGCTAAATATCTAACAGCCCACTTTGCCTCAAAATTAGGCTGCGGTTCATTGGATATCTGATAGCCCACTTTTACTCAAAACCAGGCTGCAGTTCAGTGGATAATAGACAGCCCACATTGCCTCAACATCGGACAGCGGTTAAGTGAATATCTGATAGCCCACTTTTGCCTAAAATCACAGGCTGCACTTCAATGGTCATCTTGCAGTTGAGCCAAGTTCAACTGACCTTTTCACTGCAACGGTTCAGTAATTCTCTATCCAAGAGGAATAATTGTCATTTGCGTAACGAGACTTTCAAGGCATTAATGTTCGCCACAAAAAGATGAACTTTCAAACTAAGTTTTCAGGAAGTTTTTCGATACACGGATGGTTGGATGGGCAGGCGAGCTGCTAATGAGGCCTCATCGTAGGCATATGAAACGATGGATGATAGGGAAGGGTTTTCCTTCAGACAGAAAGAGATAAATAAAGCAAATAATGTACTTTTTCTTAACCTTTCTCCAAAACAATCTTTCGTGACGGGCGGGGGGGATTCTGCTGCAACAAGAATGGGCTATTGATGGAATGTAGAAGTGTTTAATTTCAGAAGTGATATTGCATTCATTAAGATTCAATGAAGTTTGAAAGTTTCTGTTAGAGGGAGAAATTAATATGAATGATAAAATGTTATGGAGAAAGCAAAAGCCCTCAGACAGCGTAGTTAATATTTTGAGGATAACAAAACAGAACTTGAGAACGCACAACACTATTTACTGACAACGGTACTATGGCAGAACCACCTGCAAAAAGCTCATTCAAACGACCCCAACTGGCTAGTACGTGTTGGCCTCGTAATCTCGGGGACCAGCGTTCACTCCCCGCCAAGGAGTGGATAGAGACTCTCTATTGGATGGTTACTGCCATGAGTGACGACATGGTGGGGGGTTGGGGTCACCCGGCTGACGTCCGCCCGAGAGGCAACAGCCTATAAGAGGACTGAAGCCAACAACTGCAACTTTAAGGAGGGATCAAACAGAGAAGGTGAAGTAGTAGAATGTTTGGAAAATACACAGGGAAGGGAATGAATCATTCTGAAAAGAGTGTCTACGAAATCTCGAACACAATATTTATTCCTCCACTTCAGAGTATTTAACCAGACCCATTTTTCATCCCTCTGTCGAACTCATTTGTCTTAATTACTTTTGTAGGCGAAATTTTTATCCTTTCCTCCTAGCTTCCACTTCTACTTAATTTTAAAAGTCGTTTCAACCAGATAATAATCATACATACACACACACACACACACACACACACACACACATGTATATATATATATATATATATATATATATATATATATATATATATATATATATATATATATATATATATATATATATATAATTATATAATATATACATGAATATATTATACATAATATATATATATATATATAATATATATATATATATATATATATATATATATATATATATATATATATATATATATATATATATATATATATATATATATATATATATATATATATAAATATCATATACATGAAAGCATATGTGAGTACGTATGTATATATTTTAACTGAAGTGAGTTAATTTTGGGACAAAGAAAACTCCATAACAACGAAGATTTCTGTCAATGTTTCACTTTAGAACATAAGATGACTGAACGACAACAAAAGTGGACTTCTTAATGAAATCCTTCAACAGTGCTCCATTTAACTGACATCTAATCATGACGCACATTGGAGGCTCCAACGGGAAACCTTTTCAGTTCTTGGAATCCACAAAGTGCAGCACAAAAGGCTCTTCTGCAGCACCGCAGTTCGGACCTTGGAACAGTTCCGTCTAGAAGACAGTTCAGCCTCCGCCAGTTGTTTCCATCTCCTGTGAAATGGCGGTGGCACATATTGGGAAAAGAAACATCACCCATACCCTTTTAATGACACGTGGAATGGAAAATAAAATTTAGGACTAAGGTCAAGCGCTGAGACCTATGAGGTTATTCAGAGATAAATAATGTTGAAACAAGTGTTAAGAAAGGGTGGAATAAGTAAGATGGAATGAATGAAAGGGGATGCAGGTAGGGGCCGAATGGGCGCTGCAAATAACTCAGGCAATACCGACAGTGCACCGCGTGAGGTGCATTGACGGCACTGCCCACCTACGGGGGAAGTAGATATGAGATACACTCACTGCATCAATAATGCAAAAGCATTCCGCACTTTTCAAGTTTTGCTTCTTTTAACAAAAGTTTCTGAAATGAGGTTAAAATGCTAGAGACCTCCTGCAACAGAACCTGTTAAGTTAGAAATTCTATGTCTGTCTTTTGACGAAATACGACAAATTGGAATGTTCGAGACTTTCTACTCTACAGTAGATAATTGTTGGGTCAGAAATCTCTCTCTTTTAGGTCTCTCTCTCTCTCTCTCTCTCTCTCTCTCTCTCTCTCTCTCTCGTATTTTAGGTGACATATTCTCTCTCTCTCTCTCGTATTTTAGGTGACATATGTAAGTTGGAAATAAAATTCAAATGTTCGAGACCTACCCTAGATTATTGTTAGGTTAGAAAGTATCGCTCTCTATTAAAACTACTTTGGATAATAGTAAATTTAGGTTAGAAAGTCTAGCTCTCTATTAAAACTACTTTGGATAATAGTAAATTTAGGTTAGAAAGTCTCGCTCTCTATTAAAACTACTTTGGATAATAGTAAATTTAGGTTAGAAAGTCTCGCTCTCTATTAAAACTACTTTGGATAATAGTAAATTTAGGTTAGAAAGTCTAGCTCTCTATTAAAACTACCTTGTATAATAATAAATTAAGGTTAGAAAGACTCGCTCTCTATTAAAACTACTTTGGATAATAATAAATTTAGGTTATAAAGTTTCGCTCCCTATTAAAACTACTTTGGATAATAATAAATTTAGATTAGAAAGTCTGTCTCTCTATTAAAACTACTTTGGATAATAATAAATTTACGTTAGAAAGTCTCGTTCTCTATTAAAACCACTTTGGATAATAATAAATTGAGGTTCGATACTATTAGGGTAATAATTTACTTAGGTACAATAAATTTAGGTTACATATGTGATGATTTCGCTAAGGTTAGGTTAAGCTGGGTGTCATACATCACAGTACAGTATTTCACGAGTATAATATTGGGTTAGGCACAACATTTAAGTTCGGGTAAACTTGGTTAGAGTGGGTGCAGTCAGGTGAGGTTAAGTTTACGCTGGTTGCTGTAACTTTATAAGGTAGAGTACAGCTCGGCTGGGTATGGTATGTTAGGCCTACTGCTGTAAGCAAGATGATATTATATTAGGTTAGGGTGCATATTGCAAGGTAAAGTGAATAAGGACAAGGAGTTTTAAAACTAGGCTATCCTGGTAGAAATCTTAGCTACAAGGGCTCCCTTTACTTGTCTCTCAGATATTTAATTCATAGGCTAGACCTAGGATAACAAGAAAAATGGTCAGATCCAATTATTAATCTGAATGACTGAATAAGAAACCCTCTCAGTGGGGTATACCTATTATGGGATACCTGACTAACATGTCAAAAAATAAAATAAAAAGGGGAACTGGTTCTCTGCCAATTTCATCACAGTGGGCACTGGAATTGGAATATAAAATGTAGGCCAAAGGCCAAGCTCTGGGGCCAATGAGGTCATTCAGCGCTGAAAGGGAAATTGTGAGTTTAGAAGGTTTTAGAGGTGTAACGGAAGTTAAACCTTGCAGTTGCACTACGTAAAAATTGTTAGAAGAGAGCGGAAAGTAAGATGACAGAGAATATGAACGGAGGGTTTTTGCAGCTAAGGACCAAAGAAAGCTGCAAAGAACTTTAGGTAATGCCTACAGTGCACTGTGAGAGTAGTATAGACGGCACGACCCCTCAACGGTAACAATTTCCATCCTGGTTCTCTAACCTACTCTGATTTCATCTCTCAGACATAGGCCTAGCCTTTGCAGTTACTGCTTTATGTAACAAATGGGGCTCAAGTACAACATTTTTGAGTTACCTGCCTCACTATTTGAATAATTTATGATTTAAACCAAAACACCTGATAGACTTTAATCAAGAAAATCGCTTCAGTCAGGACCAACTCTGAGAGATAGAGAGAGAGAGAGAGAGAGAGAGAGAGAGAGAGAGAGAGAGAGAGAGAGAAGGCGGAAATGTTTCAGGTGTGGACGGTGAATAGAGTTGGATAACTATTAGACAAGGGAGGAAATTTGTGGAGCTTTTGTCGTACTCTGTTTTCAAGGTCATTTTGGGGATTTTTCACCCAAAAACGGAGATAGAATATTATTGAATATAATATAATATAAATAATTAAGAAGGGAAAACGAAGTTCTCAATGTAGGCTACACAGTATTAATCCACGTTTGGTAGTACCACCTCATAAGGAATGCAGTACATTGTGGAACTGAGGCGGTTGTGTTTTCGTAACCTTTACCTCGAGGTTACAGCCTTAGCGTTTATTCATTTTTTTATTCTTCTTTCAATGTTTTAGGTTTTTCATACCAAAAATAATATTTACTCCTTTGCATGTCCAATTAGGCGAAGTAATTGTGCTGCATTGAGAATACTTGCCACTTTTTACCATTTAAATGAGAATTTCATAATAATCTATGTAATAAGAATAATTCCTATGCTGAAATTTAGGGACTTTCATACTGAAATTATTTTAAAAATATGAATATTTTAAAATACTGATTAAATATGTAGAAAAAATTATACGAAAAGTATTTTTTTTTATGTTAAACCTTTCAAGTGGCTCTGCCTTCCATTCAAGCGATCCATTGAACAAAGAAAACTTCTAATGATTTCCTAAGACTTCACAAAGCTCATGAATAAAATGTGCCCTTATTCAACGCCTTCTTCATCTGGGACTCAAAATAACATCGAACTTTATTTATTCATCAAAGCAAATAATTTGTGTCATGGCGACAGCAGCCTTCGGGTCTGACCACAGAGCGTCAATGGCATGGAGATGAAATCTCCCTGCCAAGCGGGTGACCTCGGCGGCCATTTGGGAACTCCCGGTCCAGCTTACGGTGCTATTCTTTATTCACCCCCCCCCCCCAACAACCTCTTTTAATTATCTTAAAAATATGTCATTTTATTACTGGGTAAGTTAACCATCACAGTACCATATATTTTGAAATATTGTCGTTCTGCTGCAGTGGAAGTAAAGAACATTGCATTCTAATTTGTGTTTACCTCAAACATTGGAAAGCATCTTGTGAACCAATGACAGAAAAGGCTAGCAAAGTCATTCTTTCTATCCTAAGGCTTTGGAACGATACTTGGAAATGTTGTTAAGGGAGGAATACCATAAAAAAACAATTTTTACTAATTTGGAATAAGATTGTTCGTCAAAAACAGAACAAAAAATTAAATAGCTCCCAAATCAACAGCCGTAAGCCTAGCGTTTGCATGAACAAGATTCCTTTCCTTGTAAATACCATCCTTATAGGCCACATTTTCCTTGGCATGATTCGATAACTTTTACCATACAGAAATTATTTTCATTTATTCAAAATTAAGTTGTAGTTAGAATAAGGTTTAAATGATGTAATACCTTACCGAATTAGGAGTTTGAAGGCATGGGTCTAGCTTTAACTACCAAACTACAATTTCTTGCAACTGCCAATCTATCAGACATAGGAAAACATACACTGGGCCAAGATTTGTTACACACAAGAAAAACTACAACTATTTTTCACTTATAAAAGAGTAATAGAAGTTGTTTTCTAAGGTTTGGTTAAGCCGTCCTGAAATACGCTCACAGTAACATGTCTGGAAGACGAGACTTGTTGACGCAACCAGTAGTAACCCACACACCTCCTTCCATAGTAGTAGACCGTTGTTACTTTACATTCTCTGGCATAAATAAGACTGAATATGTTGCGATTTCAAAACTGTAGTCCCCATTGCACTCACGTGCCACAATAATATGCTGAGAATATAAGAGATGTTGACACAGAAAGCGTCTCTGAGGCAACATTTTTTTTCTCCCGAAGAATAAAAAGATACACAAAGGACCATCAGGAAGGTAACAGAAAAAAATAGGAAGTAAGAGCCGAAGGCTGCTCTCGCCATGACACAAATTATTTGCTCTGGTGAATAAATAAAGTTCAATGTTGTTTTGAATCCCAGGTGAAGAAGGCGTTGATGAATACGGGCACATTTTATTCACGAGCTTTGTGAGGAGCCTTAGGAAATCATTTGTTAGTTTTTATTTGTTCAATGTATCGCTTGAATGGAAGGAAGAGCCACATGACAAAATAACTGTTAAAGTCATGTAAAAAAACTTTTCCTATAATTGTTATACATATTTAATTGCTTTTTCATATATCTAAATTTATATGATATTACCAAAATTACAATCCATAAACTAAAGCACGTCAATTATATTTATTATTAAATATATTAATATGAAGTTCTCATTTAAATGACAAAAAAAAAAATCACATTTTGACGGGTTCCTTTTTCACATATTTTTGGAGTGGAAATCCAAAAGACCTAAAATATCGGAATAAAGAAACTGTAATAAACGCAAAGGCTGTAACCTCGAGGTAAAGGTTACGAAAACACACAACCGCCTCACTTCCTCAATTGTGCTACATTCCTTATGAGATGGTACTTCCAAGCGTCAGGTTAATACTGTGTAGCCTACACTGAGAACTTCGTTTTCTCTCTTGAATTATTTATATCATTATTCAATATTTTTCTCCCCAAAATGAGCTTCATAGCAGCGTTCGACAAAAGCTGCATAAATTTCCTTCCTTGTCTAATAATTCTCCTCCTACTCTATTGTCCACCATCCACACCTGAAACATTTCCGTCTCTCTCTCTCTCTCTCTCTCTCTCTCTCTCTCTCTCTCTCTCTCTCTCTCTCTTACAGAGTTGTCCTGACTGGGTCGATTTTCTTGATTAAAGTCTATCAAGAGTTTTGGTTTAGTTCAGAAATCATTCGAACAGTGAGGCAGGTGACTTGAAATCGATGTGGATGAACCTCGTTTGTGACATCAAGTAGTAACTGCATAAGCTAGGCCTATATCTGAGTACTTGCATCGGTACTATGTAGGTTGTTGCACAGAGATGTCATCAGAATAGGTTAGAAGATGGAAATTGTTCCCGCAGGCCAGTATTGCCGTCAGTGCACCTCACACAGTGCACTGTAGGCATTACTTGAAGTTCTTTAGCTTTCCTTTGGGCCCTAGCCACAACCCCTTTCATTCCTTGAACATAATGTATCTCCATTCATATTCTCTTTATTCTATCTTACTTCCCATCCCCCTAACAATTACTTCAAAATTATTTTCAGTTGCTAAATGACCTCATAGGTCCCAGTGCTTGGCCTTTGGCCTAAATTTCAAATTCCAAATCTGAACTGACCTCTGCACTTCCTCAACAACCACTTCCACTGAGTCTCACACTGACTGGAGCCTCCACCTATTCAACCATTCAGTTCTGCCTCTTCTCTCGACAACATCCGCCCAGACTCCACGATACTTACTCCGTCGATGCAAGTCTCTATTCTTTGTTGAGAGAAAATGTCTCCCATTAGCAGTTTTTACGAGATCTATTTCCCAATAACCTTTCTCTCTGTATCTAATTTCCTCCTGAACAAGTAAAAATATATATGCAAATAGTGACGGACAGAGCCCTAACATCCCACGACGTAATTAAGGAGTCAAAAGGGAGTTTTCGCTTTGGTTTGTTACCCTGTGTTAGAATTCATATTATCTTATTTGAGAACATAAACGAAACTCTCTCGTATGACATAAGAACTACTGGAAAGTTTCGCCTTTTCATACCACCAAAACATGGCTAACTTCAAAACAGATTTGGTGCAATAATTTGATTTTTTTTGACAAAAAAAAAAAAAAAAAAAACTATGGGTGGTCAAAGAACTGGACAAAAGTAGCAAGATGAAATGCCCTCCCTATCTAACTTGTCTATTTATTTGAGTAGTGTAAAAAAAAACTCGTTTTCTGTCGGCGTTCAGAAAAGAATATTAAACCTCAGATCAAAATTTTGAAACTCATAAAAACTCCTACATCGTAATTTGTTTTTTGTGGGTATAATTATACAAAAAATAAATGAGCTTTCCCGTACGTTTTCTGAGTGTATATTAATTTTATACAATAAAATACACTGAAGTTTTTACGGAGTTAAATTACAATGAGGACCGACTGCTATCATCCACCTACGATTCTAGGTCTTAGTTGGAGAGTGTTTGGCGGGGACGCTCAACGTGTGTGTGTGTTTAGAAACGTGACTAAAATGTAAAGCAACTAGGTAAAAAGATATGAAAGCAATTAGATATGAAGGCACTTGAAATAAACGTATCTTAACTAAATTGTAATAAAAACGTCATAAGTGTAATCCAATTGTATCTGTTCTGACGAACCAACACTGCATACCACAATGAAACTGCTATGTAATCATTACAGCATAGAGTTATCAAAAACATTTTGAAGTGTAGATCATAATAAACGTTTTGTTTGTCTAAACACTATGAACAGGTAACAGAGGTCACTGTAAGAATGCGGCTTTTGGAAGAGTTAGAGAGTCAAGTCTTCTGATCAATGTTTAAGGGGTGAAATACCACACCCACTTAAAGCTACCTCTTCAACACTTAACTCTACACCTTATGCCAAAGATGCTGAAGATCATAATAATAATAATAAAATAATAATAATAATAATTAATAATTAATAATTAATAATTAATAATAATAATAATAATAATAATAATAATAATAATAATAATAATAATAATAATAATAAAATAATTAAAAGATACTCATAGTAGTATGAGTCTTAATATGGAGAAGCAAATCCACAGTTATGTATATGTACATATATTTAAAGATAAATCTATACTGATTTATCTTTAAATATATGTACATATACATAACTGTGGATTTGCTTCTCCAATAATAATAATAATAATAATAATAATAATAATAATAATAATAATAAATAATAATAATAATAATAATAATAATAATAATAATAATAATAATACCATGAACATTATTCGCTTAGAAAAACTAAACAAAAGATTTCCGATTACTAGCCTAGCGTCCAAAATGATTCATTTACCCGATATTTTCTCTACAAGCGCGTCTCTTTTCTCTTGATCTTTACTGGAGAGAGAATCTATTGTAAGTGTGACGTCATCGACGACTCTACTATAAAGGCTATTTGACGAAGGATTTCCTTTCACAAGGAAATACCTTCATCCCCTCAAACAATGGCGGAGGGAAAGTGAATTATCTCTTTGATCTATTGTAAAGACAATGCATAAAGAAGAATACTTTTGTTATCATTCCCATCGGAGGAATAAAAGCTGTATACAACACAATATAAACTTTTCTTTTGCTCTCTAACACCAAAGGCAGTCTTTAGAGAGAAAATCCAATACTTTTTACCCTGATGAGTCTGAACAGAAATCTCAGATTCCCGACATCAAAGTGGGCATCGGGAAACTCTCCCGGGACACGACAATAGTCGTGAAAGCTGCTTCGTCAGACGTTCTGTGGGATCTTATTACGGGGTGATTGTATCTGCAAGAATCCATTGCCAGGCCTTCTGAGATCTACTTTGTGGAGGATCATCCTGCATAATTCAGGAACAGGGCTTCTGGGAAATGCCTGGAATAGGAACGATGTCTGAAAACGCCAACAATGATGGCGAGGACCAGCTTCTTCTTTTTCCTTCTTTCTCTTCTCGCCGCAAAAGCAAAAACCCTTCGGGCCTCGATTACGGTCATTTGATTACAAGGTCGTAACTGAATCTCTCATGAATGGCATTGTTAGGTTCTGAGGAAGTTCGAAATAGGTAGAGGTAAAAAAAAAAGTAAAGCAAAAATAAATGTTCTCTCTCTCTCTCTCTCTCTCTCTCTCTCTCTCTTCTTCAAGATCGTAGGGCGCTGAATTTCATTTCTGAAACATCTTTGACTTCCTATTTCGTAGACTGATATTTAGTTTTCACCACAAACATGATGCCTAAATTTCTTGGTTGTGAATGTTCTTGCTTGCACGGACACTCATGGTCAATTTGTTTTGCCTTTTTTTTTTTTTGTTCACTGAATTTTCCTTCATTTCTTGATGCAATGTAAAGACATTGTATTATTATTTTTGCTTCCTTTTCTCTGTCAATTCCTTCCTGTCTAACTTTATCCATCCTTCTGTATACATCTACATGGGACTAACCACTAATCTCATCTGCTTTTCCTCCACTGAACTCTCATTGCCTCATCCCTCACCTGCTGTTTTAGCCTCTCTTCCTACTTTCATGTAATTACAAACCCTTCCCGTCACCTATGGTTACATAGGTAACCTGGAGGGTTTGTAATTCCTGAAATTCTGGCTGCTACTCATTTGCACAATCCCTTCAATAACTTTAGTCATTGCTAGTTTTTTATCTATTCCTACTATGTCTACCCATTCATCCTAATCACACTGATAGCCACATTTTCAATTACTCCTCGACAAAAGGTTGAGCGTTTTTCCTTTTTATTCCACCAGATAATGCTGCCCTTCCAGCTACCCTTCTTTTCACCACTGCATTCTTCCCCTTGCCTGCCATCTACTGTGTACTAGCACATAATCTATTTTTGCATGTACTGTAGAATTATAAATATTCTTATTAAAAACAATTTATTTGCAGGAGTCTAGCCACTTCCCACAACATAGTCGCCACAAGGCTCTCCATTCCCATTTACTCCAACAACTCCACATATGCGCCATTGCTTTCCTTGCAACCAACCTTTGCAGTTAAATCAGCTGTTGAATATAATAACTCTGAAGGCTTTCTGGGAAGATGAATAATTCTTATGATAAAACTAATGATATAATAATGAATACTTAAAAAAGTGAAATACTGGTCCCGTTGTTGCCAGACTAAAAATAGCGATGGAATTCTCGGGGTGGCAAAGTTCGAGCGTCAAATCAGTTGTCCAAAAGAACCCAGCTCTGATTTGAATCTGATATTCTCGCAGACAGATCCGAAATATTTTTCTTTTGATGTCGGCCTGTTATACAGAACTCCATTAAACGGAAAAAAAATCATGAATGTTTCCTTTATTAAAAGGAGATGGCACAGGGGAAACGCAACTGCAGATTCAAACCGTACATCTTTACGAGGCAAAATCTAATAAGGCTCTCGGAAACAAGGAATGAGTTTCAATTACTTTTTTCGCAGGAGAACTAATGCTTGTCTATATTAAGAATACTGTTAGAGAAGTAAATTTACATGCCTTCATTTAGGGGCATAATTTTCTTTGAAATTTTAGAAAAAAATTTAAAATAAATTTGAATTCTTTGAATTATAGGGAATTGGAACTAATCTACATTTTAACACCAAAAAGTAGGTCTTTGAGAGAGTCAGAGCATTTGAAAAGATAGATAGCATTTGCCTCGATTTATTTTTTATCAATTTCCAGATAATATTGGATTCAACACTACTTCAGCAATAACCAGGTAGGGTCTCTCTCTCTCTCTCTCTCTCTCTCTGAAGATTACTAAAATAGACAAGTGTCAAAGACTGACAACTAAAGCAAGATGGGCACACAGAATTTACATGGTTAAAAAAACAAACAAAACTGCTGAGCTGAACTTGACTTTCACCCAGTAAACTCATAAATTAAACACACAAATGCCAAAGACCCTCATCTCTCTCTGTCTTTGCCTTCCACAATTCCGCTTTTATCCTTATATACAAATGTAAATTTTAATAACTTAATCTTGAGAAATTAGCAGCTAAAACCTGATTCACTCTTTAGTTATCAAACATCTTCCAAATGCTCTATTTTCTGCATGTCACAATGAACCTAAATATGGAAATTTTTCTACTGAACGGTTCCTGATTCTTGAGGGCATCACGTTTTACTTTAACCAAGGAAGTTATACATTCATATGAATAAAAACATAATTCTGTTTTATTCGTCTTCATTATTTTTCATAATATATTGCGTGAAATAATGAAGCCCACAAACAGTCCTTCCATTCCCCCGAGAAAGTAAAGAAGCTTTTGGGGCGAACAGAGCCCGAAAGAATACAAAGGAATATTCTTAGATAAGTGATCTTCTAAAGATGTTTGCCATTACATGTAGATTCGTTCGCACAACCTCAAAATTTGTCATCATCTGTGATAGCAAATCGAACATTGTTAATTGTCGTACGGTAGCAGACTGGCCGTATGACTGAATTGGGTGAAGTAAGACAAAAAATACGTGAATATTCATTTAAGACTTTACATAATTAAGAATGAAAACATATTTGTAAACTTTGACTGCACCTCTCAAAGGGGATTATTTCAACATTCGAAAACAGTCTGCCCAAGAGCAAATTGGTTTTGGTATCAGCACAGGGGGGGGTGCATCCCCACTCACCCATCATATATCGACCATTTCTTTCCCACCACAGCCAAGCTTTGGAATTTTCATCCTCCTCCTGTTTTTCCCACCCACCCCTTATGACCTTTTACCCTTCAAAAGGCAGACCTATCTTTTCAAGTTTTCATAATATCGTCTGCCACCCGACCAACAACAGATGAACAAATAAATAAAAAAAGGCATTTGAAGGATATTAACGTTTTCCGATCAGTGATTTTCTAAAAGGAAGGTCCTTAAATCCAATAACATCATATTTTTATCTTCTGAGCTGTGACGTATCAAATGGTAATATTCATGAAACTACTGACAGATGTCACCCATTTATTTTTAGTTTATTTTATAAAGGAATAACGCTAGGGTAGTTACAGATACAGTGGAAGAATTTGTGAAAGCCTTTGAGATGGAATTTAAGCCTTAAAACAGCAAATCCCAACTGTACCAACAAGTAACAGAAACGCTTGTAGGAAAAACCACTAATTACTTATTACAATCTGATTCTTAATCATAAATTCTGGGTAATTTCTGACCATTCAACTGGGAGCGCCACATCTCCCATTGTTGAAATTGGTTGTTCACCAGGGGGTCGCCTGTACATAAGCATCATTAAACGAAGGCTGACCACAAGTCGTGGTTTCGATAACTTTCCGGGGGATGGAAGGAGCTACAATCTATGATGAGATCTATTGATCTTTATGTGTGGGTCAGCAGTAATTACAGACATCATCATAGTTAGGCAGCTACAACTACATGGATAAACATCACATTTTGATTCGTCTAGAGTTACCAAGACGATTACGCTCTGTTTTATACATGGAAAGAGACTTTTGCCTCAATTTTCAGTTGTTGAGTCAAGAGTAAATTGAATCGTTCCATTAACTCTTATAAAGGACCGTCGGAATGAGTCCATTTTCCTGCCAAACTTTCTCGAATTAAGAGGCGAAAAATGTGAAAAATCATTAGCAAACTGAAACACCGAAGTTTGACTCAATGTGTAAAACAGAAGAAAATCTGTGTACCTGCGATGAATTTATATTCAGGTGGTCCCAGGGAAAAGTATTTTCCACAAATTCCCTAATGGAGGCTAGACACGACTAATGACAGCTAAGAGAGTAATGAGGTTCTGATGGAAATTTTCGCTTTTTTATCCCACTTTTTATGCTGGGTAACTTCAAAACAGACTTGGTGGGATATCTAGTCTCCTTTGGCCCCCCAAAAAGTTTATATATATATATATATATATATATATATATATATATATATATATATATATATATATATATATATATATATATATATATATATATATATATATATATATATAAAATAATATATATATATAAAACTTTTCTTCTCGACAGAACGTCCTCAAATTCAGTATTCTATTATCATTATATTCACCCTTTTGTTTTCTGCTAATATGCTCCCTATACAATTTTATGAAGACATTCTCTTCAGACTTTGGCCTCGGAGAGTATTTGCAATTCCGAAGGTAGACTTCAGGGATGACACACTATCAGACTATAACTGAAGTTACAAGGTGATATCTATGTCAATAGCGCCTTCTTGCACTCACGCTAGAATCCAAGCCAAAATTTGACAAAGGGGTCCAGCAAAATGAAGAGAATACATTACATTCAAATTTTGCGTCTATGCACAAACGTAACTCGTATCATGTAGAATTCTAGGTTACTTAGGAGATTCCATCTATATAATAATTAAATAACTATTAACATTTCGGTGGTAAAAATTGTAATTCTGCAAAGTCTGTTGAAACATAGGCTGCCCAGCTGAAGACGCAATTAAAAAAAAATGACTGCGGAACCATCACAATTGCTTCCTCGATGCTTACAATATTATAAAACCACTGTCCTTACTTTGTCGACTTTTGACCTCGATCAACCTTGATAATTCTGAAGATATGCCTACAAAACTTGCAAACTTGAAATGACAATTTGGAGAAACTAAAGTTCACATGTGCTACCTACCTGCAGTCAAGGCTTTCGGGGATTTTAATAAAACAAAAGTTAGTAAAATTAAACAAAATTCTTCGACGAAAAAGAGAAATTGCTGCTATTCATTAAATGCCAGTAACCTCCTATGAATTGTCTCCTTAAATTGAGATTCTGATGGAAAAATTAGGATGTACCAGAAAGGATAAAAATGGTGGTATGGAAAATTTGACCTTAGTCCTAAATTATATGAGCACAAGAGCCAAGGAATTAGAATCGTACAGTCTATATAATATATTATCAAAATCTTCAAGTTAACCTCAGAGAAAATGAAGACAGTAAAGAAAAACAAATTAAAGTTAATTACCTTGTTTCTCATGTATATAAAGGAAGATTATTTTTCGTATGGTAAGCAATATGATGTCTGAATCGTTCTATCAGTAGCAAGGAGCTGAAGTCTACTGACGGTCCAACGTTCTTAGTTTCCTTATACACAAATGTGAATATTATAGTTTACTAAAACTATATGACTTATTGAAGTTATTCATATAAACTGTTATTGCAACATCATGAGATATCAAGCACGTGCAACTCTGAGTGGCAAAGTATTTTTCTAAATGACTACTTGTTTCGTTTATTTTCATGTGATTAAATAACCATCAATTATGCATAAATATTAAGCAAGCGTGTTATGGCATAACATATAAGGAGGAATCCTCGAACATTCATATAATATTGATGCCCACTGACGGTGCAACGTTCTTGGCAGGCGAAAGTATTAAAAAAATTCACTGACCCGAGTCATCCATCAGGTCTCACAAAGAGAGACAACTGATCAATATGCTAAACGAGTTTGTCTGCTCCAGACAGCAACAGAACAGAGAATATTATTTATTTACAAAGTACACAAACATTAAACAAGAAAGAAAATGTAAAAATTTAAATTTAAAAAGGAAGCAATACTGAAAATGGCATGTGCTTCTCTCGGTTCATAGATTACATCCACACTAAAGGAAAAACATGTCATAAACTAAAGTAAAATATGCCAAACACGTCTGCAACTTATTGCCTTCTTATCTCAAACTGGTTGAAAATAAGCCAAGTTCTGTAATTGGAGAATGAACCCTGGCCAATACTGGATAATCGTATGACGCCCAGGTTAGGACGACAAAGAAGTCGTTGACCTGTATTCAACCTCTCTGAAGTGTGCACGATAGGTTACCGACGTGTTTTTATATATAACGTGTGCCATTGCAATGTGGCCCCACCCTTTGATAATCAAATAAGAGTAATCCGTTACCGGTAATATAACAGAGAGAAAAACATATTATTCCTTTTACCGGAACTTATGTCGTAAAGAACCAATATTTTTAATTAATGTATTACAAAACCAGGGAAAAAATGTAGCATATGTATAAAATATTGTAAAGTTCCTACAACCAGGTATAACAACTAAGATTACGTAGTACTACCTCAGTAGGTATCCAGAAATTCTTTGGAAACGAATGTGAATATTATAGTTTACTAAAACTATATGATTATTAAGGTTACTCAAATACGCTGCTTTATAAGATAAGCAAGTATCACACACGTGTGACTGAGTTGCAAAAGTATTTTTGTAAATGACTACCTTTTTTTATGTGATTAAATCAGAAATTAAGAAATCGTGTTTAGGCCACAGATATAAGGAGACATCTTCAGACTTTCATATAATATAGTAAGTATGCAAAAGCGTATGGCAAATCTTACATAAACAACTTGAGAGACCCAGCCAGTACTCACTGTTCACACAGCGTTTAACAGACCGAAGTACGTACAAATTCCGATGTATGCAATTATCGATCACGTACAGCCTAAATATAACTCTCTCTCTCTCTCTCTCTCTCTCTCTCTCTCTCTCTCTCTCTCTCTCTCTCTCTCTCTCTCTCTCTCTCTCTCTCTGTTTACAGAACCTGCATTTGGGCATCGACAAAGGATGGCGAGATTCTTCAGCTCTGTAACATTCCGCTCTGGGCTGTAGTCAGAGACTTTTAAACCCGAATTCCTAAAAGGTAACATTTTATCTACAAGAATGCTAAAAAGTAACTCTCTTGATGAACTCTGTGCCCTTAGGGCTTTTCAAAAATCAAGCTTGAAAGACTTCATTTTTTTTTCAAACTACTTTTTTTTTTTTTCTCGTCGGTTTGGTGAGGAAAAACGGTCGTTTGAAGAGAATCGTTCTGAGAGATTCCGAAAAACTCAAGAGAAAAGTTTGTTACTTTTTGGTTTCGTGTTTCTGTTACGCTCTGAAGGGCGTTTTAAAACTGTATTGTGATAGGTTTTTTCATCCCATGTTGAAATAGCTCTACCACAACCGTTTTATGAATAATCTCACTTTGACTAAGATACACGAGACGTTAAGCACAAACAAACAGGCATAATATTGTGGATGTACACAGTTGTAAATTGGTATCACAAGTACCTAACTGTTTCATTTAAACAGACCAGACAGTCATCAAGAAACTGTAATTGTAAAGGTACTTATAAAAAGCACTTACAGGTCTTACAGCGATAACAGATCATTAGAAAGGTGGAAACTAACGTGTAATGATTGTGATGCGACAAAATCCACTCAATTCAGCAAAAAGTCCTCCAGCCGTTTATTAGGAATACTAAATCTTGTCTCTCTTCACACTATCTTACTTTTAGGTAAGGAGTGTCGTTCAACTGGAATCTTGATGTCGCCGTTTTTTCGTCTTAATATGTTAGTGCCAAGAAAGGTTTTATTTTACCTGCTGTTCTTGAGATGGAACAAGATAAAATTTGTGAGAGGGAAGGAATGGCAGCATTAATCGCAGACAGGTTTGTGGCGGTACAATCACAAACCATTTTTACCGAGAAATGAGAGCAGCTTCCTTTACCAGCAGGGAACTATAAGAGGTCTGACTGAGAAAACCTGCTGTCGTGATCAGTGGCATGGTGCCCGACAGCCTCTCAGTTGATATTTGGTTTACAAGAAATAAAAACAAGAGGGATACCTTGGGATGAAGAGGAGTTCGTATGAAGGTATTACCTTTAAATGGCAATAAAATATTTGAATTTAAATCACGCCCTGTGAACAGAGAACTGTAAAAGCTACCAATAATGTAAATCCATCGCCATTATGGTTGCTGTAAAATCCAAATATATTAGACTATATGCGCTAAATTTGTCATGTGAGTGTAACAAAAATCACTGAATGTTTTAGTTATTTTATTTTGTTAAGTATATTCATAGGGTAATTTACTGACTTGTATCTTTTCGTGCAAATATTGAAGAACTGAGTAAGAGGTTCTCCAGTTGTTTGCCATTAAAGCGTGAAGGCGCTGTTCGAACTCTTTTGAACTCTCGTTTTCCACTTCTCGCCTCACCCCTGCGTCAAATCCAGGTAAAAAGTTACAGTAAAAATGTCACAATAATTTACGGTGGCCAGTAATAAAGTCACAGGAAAAAAGTAACCTAACCTAACCTAATGTAACCTAACCTAACCTATAACCTAACGTAAAAACTAACCCCACCTAACCTAATAATTACCGACCACCAGAAATTAATTTGACTTTTTCCCGTGACTTTTTTTCCTAGCCAAAATAAACTTTTTTTCTGTGACTTTATTACCGGCCACCTGCGTCGCGTCGGTCCAACTCTTTTCAAATCCTGTCCTCGGACCAATGGTCTGAGTTGTGGGTAACGGTGTTATTTATATTCAAAGTAAAGTTTTGTTCGATCTTCTTGCTACTAGTTTTCTGATTATAATATTTTGTATATAGTTTGTATTATGTAATAACTGCTATTGTTGAACTATGAAATGTACTATTAATGGGCTTTTCTGTCTTTTTAACCATCTTTAATGGGGCAAATTCTACCAAAAACCACTTAGGAAGCAGAGCATTTAAACGTTAAATCATACTGAGTTAGGTTTGTTACAAGAGTTATGTTCATAACTCGCGCATTAACTGGTAAGTACCCTTGATCTACAGTAAGAGACAGACCACACACCAATACTTTCAAAACAAAGACTTTCTACATTTAGAAAATCAGGTCATACTTGAAGGTATGTCATTCAAGGTAAGGTCAAACGACCTTAATACTCGTACTTATAAATTTTAACCGAAAATGATTTTCTGGGCTAGGATTACGGAAAATGCCTTTGGAGGATAAATCCAGCAGAACAAACAAGAGGAGGAACAGCAAGCTAATTAGCGACAATTATTGGGAAAACAAACAATAAGGATGGTGAGAAATTTCAAAACATATAAGCGACCTAAAGAATACTATCTAAACAATATTAGGGTCAGTTGATACACCAATAATAGTCGAAAAATCTTCCAGGTGACAGCGGATGAATTATGAAAATGTGGCTATAAAGCCAAGCAATGGGGCACTTTCTAAAAAGCGGATGCAGCTGGGGCACTGCTTCCTTGCAGGGCAGGTGGCGACGGGTTTTATTTGCAGTTTTTTAACCAAATCGAGTAAAGATAGGGCATTTTGCTGATAATCCACCAATCAACTTCGCTAATAGGCACATGCAATGCCCCTGAAGAAAATAATGAAATAGCACAGATCTGAAGATCTGAGTTCACCTTAAGATGCCTTTGCATCAAAAGTATTCTGTTCCCCCTGGTTGTAACCTCAATGGGGCTCACATTCAAACTTCTGTCATGGTGCCATAGGGTCTGAGAAAGCGCTTTTATGGTCGCAAGACGCTGACGATAATAGTTGGATGAGTTATCTTTTTCCTCGTTCGTATAGTTGCTGGAGAGCCATTTTTTATAACAATCCATCTTTTCAAGTTAGAAAGGAGATCACTGAATTTTAGTGGTGTGTCAAGTTTCCTGAAAATTATACTCTTTGATTTTGCCAATTTTCCATAATATATTTTCCATAATATAATTCAAAATAAAAGTGGAAACGTTGTGGCAGAGAACGAATGGATTAACTCCTCCATTCGCCTACTTCACTATCTATCCATTTCAGTCTTTCTATTCAAATTCGGATCCATCTCTGAGGAAATGAAGGTAATAAAAACTGAGGGCCGGGGACACACATCCCACAGGAGGGCCTCTGCAAGCTTTGAAATGATGATGTGCCTTTTACGACGAACAACTTGACAATTCAATCTCCGTATTGCAGCAGTTAATTGGGGTGGGAAGGGACTCACTCTCCCACTGCATTATGAACACACTTTAAACGAATGGCTATCAACGGAAAAATGTGTATCTATATAAAATATTGCAATGCATTTCAAGTTCATTTTAAGACAGTAAATGCAGAATTTACCAAAAGATGCTCTGTTAGAGGCTTAGAACATTTATTTAGGGTGTTAATCCTAAATTTCGAAACCAGAAAACAAAAAGCTCTAATAAATGCATTCTTTTTCCACACAAAGCAACATATAAAAATCTCTCTCTCTCTCTCTCTATCTCTCGGTATCTTTTATTAAACTAGTTCAATATCCAAATTGAAATCCTTCTATAAAAATTTCAGAAATATAAAAGTAAATTTTTATCTCTCCTTTACAGGCAGCGCTATTCTTCTGACATAAGGTCACTCACATTTCATAGGACTCTCTCTCTTTCTCTCTCCCTCTCTTTTGATTTAATATCCAAATTGAAATCCTTTAAAAATGTCAAAAATCCAAAACCTAATTTTTCTCTCCTTATAGAGGCAGCGCTACTCTTGTGGCATATATGACCATGACCACTCCCACTTGATAGGTCTAAAGAAAGTCTTACGCATACACACACACACACACACACACACTTACGTACATGCATACATATATATACTGTATGTATATGTAATATACATACATACATGTACAAAAAAACACATATATACATATATACTGTGTTATATGTATACATACATATATATATATATATATATATATATATATATATATATATATATATATATATATATATATATATATATATGTGTGTGTGTGTGTGTGTGTGTATGTATGTAATGTGTGTGAATATACACCAATATATACCTATATCTGTACATACAAATGCGCATATATTTTGTATGTATTTACATTCATATATATGTATATATATACATATATATATATATATATATATATATATATATATATATATATATATATATATACGTAAATGTATGTATGTATGTATGTATGTATATATATATATATATATATATATATATATATATATATATATATATATATAAAATTTAGTGAAAATAAACAAAGAAAATTAAACAAGCCATTATAATCCCGCTAATATACATCAGCCAATATTTCGAGACGAGGGTCGATATACGTCGACCGAAAAATTAACCATAATATATATATATATATATATATATATATATATATATATATATATATATATATATATATATATATATATATATATATATATATGAACTGAAACACTAAATTTACTTCATGTATACGCCACGTTTCCCGACTGAATAAAACATCCAGAGAAACTGGGAAAGCAGAACGTCAGGGCAGCATCATATATATATATATATATATATATATATATATATATATATATATATATATATATATATATATATATATATATATATATATATATATATATATATATATGTATATAAATCATGCCTATACCATAGCAAACATGACCTGAAACTGTCATGCACTTCAGCCAAAAACGAGCCACTACCATTAGGGTATACAATGACCGTGTCACCTGTTATTATGCAAGAGATGAAAATCAAATATAATTCTGTCTGAATTTTTTTTACCTTTTTGGTTTTTGTATTGAAATTCTGTTCGAGTAATGTTCAGAAAAATTACGAATTTTCATGATTTTTTCCGTATGTCGATGTTACGCTATGATACTTTTGTGAAATATTTCGTATATTAGAAAGAACAGAAATTGAGAATTCATTGGCATATTGAGATGTGTGTGTTATATATATATATATATATATATATATATATATATATATATATATATATATATATATATATATATATATATATATATATATATATATATATATGTATATGTGTGTGTATATATGTGTCAGAAAATATGGCTGCTACAAATTTTAAAGTATATGTGTTTTCATTGCTTTAAGATATGAAAGAATTTTGGGCGAGATTTGTGAGCGTCAGTTGTAAAAATCTCTGATTCATAAAATAGTTTTGATTCCTCAGCTATCTGCGCGTTCATATTTCGGTCAGGTGATCTCTGTTATGTCACAATTTTTGACAAAGTTCTGGATGAGTGGAGACTCGTGGTGTTTGAGGAAAACAAAAAATTGTGAATGAGAGAAACCATGCCAGAAAACCAGAACTTTGAAAAATTATTGAAAACAGAAGTATATCTTGGCAAATATGAAAATATATGCATCAGAGAAGTCAATGCACAAAAGGCGATCGAATAACATGTGGTAATACATGACTTTAGTTATATTTATATATATATATATATATATATATATATATATATATATATATATATATATATATATATATATATATTTTTGTATATAAATATATATACACACACACACACACGGTGAGAGAGATATGCCAAGGTGGGATTATGATGGAAGGCTCAGGTTTGTTTACCTCTGAAAACTACAAATTACTTAAAAACTTGGTATATAATTTGTTCCGATGGGAATGCAAGCCATCGCCTTTTATGTAAGAGACTCACCCTAAAGTGGAGGGTAATCTCTCAACTCACTGGTCATAACAATAACCAAAAAAGTGGGCCAATGACTCCTGCAACTTCCTACAAAATCTGGCACAGAGATGCAAGACTGAAACGGCCTTGAGCCAGAGTGAGATGTGAGATGTACAAACCCATGCTGAAGAAAAAGCACTAACATATGTCTACAATGAAAAGATGTTTCCATCTGGAGGTTATTAAGAGCACAGCAAGACGTCTAAACCTGACCCCAGGCGAAGAAAAAGTGCTTAACCTCTGGCTCCATTAACTACTTTTTCTCCTGCTACCAAATGTCGATGACTCCTGCAACTTGTAGTTCTGCTGATGAATATTTCTGCATAAAAGGTATGTTTGGTATTTACCATAGAAAAAAATTAAGATGTTTCCTTTAGCACCCAGGTTCAAAAAAGAAAAATTTAACCTCAATAAGGAAAGTGCCATGTCCAACTCACTAGTTGGAATCAATTCCGTAATCTATACTACATTCCCACAGAGATCCATTAACTTCAAGCTAATGAATCCAATATAACTAAATTTTCCAATTTCCTACTTTAATGCTTTATGCATGATAACAGCATATTACCGCATTCCTGTGTTAAAATATCCGCATTCACTACTTCTCCATTCTCAAGGAATAACCCACCTGAGCTGATCACCCAGGCGCGTGTGCGCCGTCTGGTGAGTATAGCAAGAACTACCTTCCTTCTCCTCTACGTCATACAACCGAGGAACTTTGGAAAAAGTTCGATTTTGGCAAAAGCAAATGAGATTATTTTGGCTGAGCTTTTCATTTGCGATCAAAAGGACGCATAGAAAAATATTTTGAGAATGAACTATACTTTCATTCTGAACACCTTCCCAGGGTTAACAACTAATAAATATCACGTAGCCTAAGCAACTTAGAAAAAATAACGAAATTTTTACATGACACTAACTAAAGTAAATGAAATGCACTGAATTGTTTTTATTCTTTAATTTCAGTAGTTTACTGGGCTGAATGTATGTGTACTGGACTGGCTAAATAAATTCCAGGGCCAGGATAAGGTTTCTGGGGTAGCCTAGCTGAGACTGCCTATTTACATATATATATATATATATATATATATATATATATATATATATATATATATATATATATATATATATATACATACATACTATATATATATCAGGGTGTAGCTGTTAAGAAACTGTCAGTCCTCAAATTCCACCACATTCATAATTTGGCTGTAAAATCAACCCCTAATCCACAAAACGGCTGATTTCAACCCTCACCTTTATCTACATTTTTCTAAAGTCGAATTCATTTCTTCTTACCCACGCCCTTCTCTACTTGTCTTGACGAAAATCTTCATAGCTATCCTGCCTTCCACAGCTCGTTTAATTCTGATGCAACCATGAAATGTTCCAACACCCTTTCTATTCTAAAATATTAAAATACTTGCTTATTGGGTTAAACGTGTAGGCTAGGGTTTCCAAGGGTTAGCTTAACAGAGGCTGCTGTATATATTTATATATGTATATAAATATATACATTCATACACACACACACACACACACACACACACACACATATATATATATATATATATATATATATATATATATATATATATATATATAAATTATATATGATTTGTATTTTAAGTACAAATGACAAAACTGTCATCAGTCACAAGAACTGAGCTGGGGAAGGAAGGTAATGACAACAACCTGTCAACTAAGTCACACTTTGCTGAACTGCTCTCCATAATGACACTTTTTCGAGTCCTGACATGTGGGAAATGTCCTTGAATTCATCCATAAATCAGAATTTCACCTGTTTCTAAATACTTGGGAATTAGGAACGTAAAGAAATGGCTTGCGACCACTGTTACTAATAAATCTTGTAACACTGCCAGAGATCACACAAAATATATGTAAGTATGGGTGTACATTATATATTGTTACGTATGGGGGCTTGTCTGATGAGTTTATTACTTGATTAACGTAATTTATGAGGCCCTGAGTGCCAAGGTCACACTTAACCTGTCAGCTAAAGCTACAAATTAACCTCAAAGACAGATGTTTATTAACGAAATAAGGTCGCCAGTCGAGAAGGAAACCTCGATACAAATAATATACAGTTCGCTACAAAATTACTTGAACATTCGCCCAAATTCGGACGCAGTCAAACTTTCCTTCGCTTCAGTAAGGTTTTAACACAACGGATTATCGCGCAGTATGGGTAAAGGCTATTCCTCTTCTGAACAATGGGATCGAAGCACAAGGCTGCCTAAATGCTGTAAATTACTCATTTAACCTTCCCTAATTCCTAGTTACTTCACGGGAATAGTGGAATGTTGCTAAACAATATAAATTATTCTTAATCAAGACTTCATAAAAGCAAGCTGTTTATACCACTATTCGTAGATGGTGGCTAAGAGGGAACAACAGAAACTGGAAATACAGGAAAGAGACACTAGCAAGTCGACGAAACTTTGAAACAATTCCAGACTTACCGTTATACGTAGATTTCTGAGCACACAACGGACGATCGGACGGTCTGGGATTATTTCGCCACTTCAATTGGTAAAATAAGACGGAGAGACAAAGGGACGAATAGCCGGAAGCACAGACGTGCATTCTTCACGATAGTTACTTTCTCTCTACGACCTCTTTCGGTCATACACAGGGCGGCGGGAAGGCAGTGTCTCTATGCCTCGGGGTCTGAAATTTTGTCAAGACATTCGCCGAATTAGAACAGGAAAAGGAGCTTAAGACCTCCTTCGATAGAGGTTACTTGTGGAAACCTTCCCTATGGGTGTAGGACCCTAATGCTACCTAGTCCTGCTCCGGGCGTTACATTTTGAATTGCCTAAGGCTACCTGCTCAGACAAAGACGTCTCCCTCGTCTTTGTCAAAATGATATTCCTACAATAAATGCATAGAGGGTGAAATATATATATAATATATATATATATATATATATATATATATATATATATATATATATATATATATTATATATATAAACACTCACATCAGGATCGAACCCAGGTCTTTCAATTGAAAGGCAAGGGCACTGCCCACTAGGCCATACAAGTCATGAAAGAAGTTGGAACCTGAGGGCAACTGCACGATTACACCAAGGAGAAAACTAACTGCTGGCATACTAGCGTGTTTCCCCAACGTCCCGACTGTAGTAATAACCCAATTGACAGCATTGCATTTGAATTATCCCTTCACAATTGAATAAGATAGAAATAATCAACACACAATCACGCGTGGAATAGAAGTAAATTTCTGACTCACATCAGGATCGAACCCGGGTCTTTTCAATTGAAAGGGTTGGCTTGGCCAAGCAGTTAAGCACCCAGATAATTCCATGGAGTGCAGGTGCCCTCCAGGTTCAACTTCTTTTATGACTTGTATGGCTAAATGGGCAGCGCCCTTGCCTTTCAATCGAACCTGTAGGTTCGACCTGATCTGAGTCAGAAAATTTATATATATATATATATACATATACACACACACACACACACACACACACATATATATATATATATATATATATATATATATATATATATATATATATATATATATATATATATATATATATATATATATATATATATATATTATATACATACACACACACACACACACACACACACATATATATATATATATATTATATATATATATAATATATATATATATATATATATATATATACACTTACTACACACACACACACACACACACATTTTACATATATATATATATATATATATATATATATATATATATATATATATATATATATATATATATATATATATATATGTCATTTAGACATATTCTCTCTCTTATGCAATTTCTATCTATTGTAATCAATAGCATTATTTGCCAACTATCCTTTTATTTATGGTCTAAATCAGTCTATACTTATTTTTCTCTTCAGGTAAGCTTCTCAGGAACAAAGAAAATGATTCATGTTTGCTTCCATTTACTTCTTGTAGTCGATGGATTACA
>NC_089785.1:14955862-14965862 GCF_040412425.1 Macrobrachium rosenbergii | reverse complement strand
TCTTTTAGATAGTGGTTCGTGGTGGTAAGTTTCCTTTTCTTAATAGTAGCAGAGATCTTTCACATGCACAATAATCCCTGATCCACTTTTCCTGCCGAAAGCAACCAGATTCGCTGAACAGCAGCACCATTATGCAGTAAATGTGCCTCGCTGTCGAACTTCCCAGTTTCAGAAGTCCTTTATTCCTCACGCCGTTGGACTGTGGAACAGTCTCCCTGAGGATGTCGTGCAATTGGAACTTGTTCAAGCGAAGATGCAATGCATTACAAGCCTAATACTATTCTCCTTGCATTTTAATAACTTTTTTTGTCTATTCATTAATTTATCAATTTATTTTTTCTTTTTTAATAAGTGGGATCTCTTATTTCTGTTTCCCTTGATCTCCTCTTTCTTCCTCCTAATGAACACAATATTCTTTGGAAGCTTGAATTTCAAGTCAATGGTCCCTCTGGTGTGGGCTTGTTCCATAATAATAATAATAATAATAATAATATGTAATAATAATAATATGTAATAATAATAATAATAACTAACTGAATAAAAGTTTACAGGCATAATGAATTATTTCATCTAACGCAGAAATGATCACGTGACAGATGTTCAGTTACCATTGTAGTGACTGACACTTCATTCACCGTCACAACATTTTCCCTTTTAACAAGAAACTAAATCATTATTGTTGTGTTTCTTTCGTTATTTATATCAACGACCTATATAAAGACTAGAATCTATATTTATTTAGTAGGCTTAATTGTTACTATCACTTTATACTTTTAACCCTGCACGTAATAACAAGTAAAACTGGGCCTCTAAAGACAAATTCTCATTAAGTCCCCAACCTTTTTTTTTTTTTTTAGGGAAGCAAATTTCTGCTCATTTGCCTGCAGACACGAAAAAGTATAAACAGGCATACTGGTTCACTCAAAATCATATTCTGCTTTAGAAATATGAAACTCTATTTGACTGTAAACCATCCAATTCTGACCATAATTATTTTGTCCACTGAAAGCAAAGCAATATGCAGTAAATTTACTTTTATATTTTAAAATGCCAATACCAAGGTGATAAAAAGACACATAAAACATATATTTATATACTTTTCACAAACGACTGATGTGTTATCTATCCTGAAAATGAACTTAAAAACATAACCAGCCAACCACCAGGGGGTCAGTGACTTAGCTGGACGCAACAGTTTGTGAGTGACTGTTGAATTTAACATTATATCTAAGTGTTCTTGATCACTAGCGGGATTTTGTTCTGCTGATGTTTGCTAACTTTCGATAAACAAACAAAATATAAAAAAGGAGCATTATACTTTTAGATTTGTTGCACATGAGCCAGTGTGTGCATACCATTCTCATTGCTAGTTACATTTGAATAATGAGATGTTAACTCGTTATTTGAGGTATATATCTATTGTTTTTAGTATAATGAATAGATGTAATAAAATGATAAATCATTGAATAGACGGAAATGATTTATAGATTCGTTAGAACGATGGTAGGTTAATCGAGGCTTGAAGGTAGGGATTACTGTGTATAGAATATAATCAAAACTTTAAAATATTTTAAATAGTATAAAAGTATTAAGCATAAATCATATGAAAAAGGATAGAAAAAATTTAGTACGGTAATCAAAGCAAACTCTCAGATACAGTCAAAGAGCACCATGAATTCCGAATAATGCTAATTTTTTGTTGGCTAAAGACTCTCTTGAGCAGCAGGGACAAGAAACAAGTCATTGCACTGGCGCACAGTGGCCTAAAGAGCAAGCACACTCACATTTGATCATGACCAAAGCATTGGCTGCTAATTGCCTCCAAATCACTCATTCTTCGTTCAAAAAAATGGTAAGTCGTGTTGTCAGAGTGAACCATGTCTATAAGAGTAAAAAATGGATTTAGATTCCTTTACATGTTAATAACAAACCTAGTTGAATGAGTCAGGAGAGGATCTGGACACAGGATCTCTGGAGTGGAGAGATCAGGGGCATGCTCTGGTGCTTTGTGGCACTAAGACAGGTCGAGCACTAATGGTACGGTACAGGTTGCTCGCCATTCAGGATGGGCAGAGCTTGGCATTGCTCAGTGCATGCAAGTGGCACTGGCAAAGATCTTGAATTGAGGTTAGGATCTCTTGGAGGGGGATCTATTTGGGGCCCTGGCACTGGCACCGGGGCAGAGCCGGGCACCGGAATGGGATCTGGAATCGATTTTGATGGAGGGGGTCACTGCACATCGTACTCAGGTGGCTCTAGCAGTGGAATGAATGCATGCGTTTGAGGCTTACTTGTGCCTAATGAATGATTTGGGGGATTTGGACCCCCGGATTGTTGTAACTTAGATGGGGACTGGAAGTCCTGTCCCAGGAGGATGCCATAACCTCCAGGAATGTATCTAGCCACTGCAAGGTCGCAATCTCAGATCTATGAGGTCTTGTGATCCCCAACTTGACAGTAGGAAGTACCATCTTAAAGTGATTGATACCTCAATCGGGATGAGTTTACATCAGTTAATGGTAGCTCTCTGGGAACTTTGCCTTCCCTTATGAAGAAGGTTGTTGTCTTGAAGTCATCAAATGCCTTGACCTGGCCCACAGCAGGGCATCTACACTCGGGAGGAGTGCCACATATATGGGACCCTGGGCTGGAGGGCCTAAGGATGCTGGGTCTGTGACATCCAGGGCAAGGGCAGGCATACTTGACTCATTATTACTAAGGCATTTTGCCCATTGAGCAGAGTACCCATAGATTTTGCAAGCAGGGCAATAAGTTTGTCTATAAACTTTACCTGGCACAGTCCCATTGGAGGGAGCAGGCCCTTTGCTTTTCATCCATGACCCAGGTGTGGCTAGTTGGGATGTTGCCCCGTTTGAGGATGTACAGGGGTCTTCTGGCCGATTCCCAGCCTTCAAACGGCAGATTTCAGTGGGGGGGCCCCCCTGTTCTCTTACAATACCCACACACGGGTTTCTTATGGGGGTGCCCATTCTTGGGAGGTTGCTGGGAGTTGGTTGAGGCAGGCGAGGAGAGATATAATTTCCATCCATGGGAACTAAGATCGAGGTGTTTGTATCCCCAAATAGCCATGACAGCACTTTCTGACCACTGTCTTAGGCGCCTTGTCACATAGATGGATGGCAAGGGCTGGAAGTGCATAATGTAAAAAGTCCTCAAGCTGGAAGAGTACGAGGATTTCCTCTACATGGCTTTGAGAGATTCTAACCATCGTTTAAGAGTTTGAGTCTTTTTAAAATACCTCAGACCAGAGTTTGGCCTGATTCTTTTTGGCATGTTCTCCACCTTTTCCTCCAAGAATTCGGAGGTTATCTCAAAAAGCCTTTATGATGGCTTGGTGGACAAAGTGAGATTTCCTTGTTTGGGAGGGACGGCGGTGAATGCATTGGCACCTCTCTGTGCCGTTCTTGGTCTGAATAATCAATCCGCTTTCATGTGTATAACATACGACTAGCAAGTGATCTATAGCTAGAAGTGTTCGTGAACTGTTGGTGATTAGATTAAAGTTAGAATAGCACGATAAAGCGTTGACTAAAGTGCTTTTTTCGAGTGAAATATTAAAAATTGAGCATCATGGAAGTGTCTAGCAACAACAGCAGCAAAAGATGGAGGAATTTAGCTTGCCTAGCAGACTACCAATATGATGAATTGGCAAGCAGGGAGCTGGGGTTTCTTATCGTTGAGATCAATAACAACACCAACCTAAAAGATGCAAAAACATTCACAGACATAGTGAAGGATATGATCCTTCAAGCTGGAACAAGTCGGCAGAAAACGTAATGAAAATAATTGAAGGAATCTGAAGAAGTCCCAAATGATCAAAGAGACTTATAAAGAAAGTCTACATCAATCAACACATCCCAACAATGAAAATGAACAAGGTGAATATGGTGAATATACTGATTGCTGCAATAGGGAAACGAATGCCTAAAGCATGCAATCTATGTAATGTGTGGTATAGCATTGTAAGTCATAGCAGATTATTTATCCCGTTGTGAATCGTTGGATTCAAACCCGAGATAAGTAATCTTCTGGAGACCCTCCAATTTGTAATGACCAATGATTTGTTGAAGTGTCATGTTAGTTTGGCATCAGATCTCAGGAACTAGTTGAATAACTTAATAGCGTAATTTAGAAGTTGATAATACAATTTTAATAATGCATGATAGTTTAGAATGAATAATATCTTTCTTGATAAGCGCAGTATATGAACACGTGTGTCCAGCAAGACATTTCATTTCAATTGTCATCAGTTGAGATAAGAGAGAGCGGCTTTGTTTGAGTCGTGATGACAGGTTTGGATAACAAATGCCCGATTAAGTCCCCATCTGAAGCTCAGGCAGTGATTTCATGTTATTATGCATTGTTCGAGTCCGCGTGCATACTTTGAGAGAAAAAATAATATTAATGTGATCAGTTACGCCATGTTTTTGTAAGATTCGTTCAAAACATTTTGCTGGAGATGACGTCATTTTCCTTCTAGAAGCTTCTCCATTGTATCCTGTACCCAAAATGCTTTAATGACGTCACCTCCCTGCTTCTAGAACTTTTGTATCTCGCACCCAAAATGCTTTAATGACATCATGTAATTGTTTCACATGTTACTGGAATTCTAAAATTTGTTTCATTCTGATTTCTGAGACCATTTGATTTGGTTCCCTCTCTCTCTTCTCGTTCTTAGAAAGGTATTACTTTTAATGTAGTGTTTTTTGGTCACGTATTAGCATTAGCACGAGATCTGAATTGCGTTGTTGATTTACAAGCAGCACCTGGTAAAAGCGTGTTTTGTGGTAATACAGCTGCAACAAGTGATTTACAGAGGTTTTCCTGAAGTTTGTGTAGATAACTTGTGAATTTTACTTAATGTACCATGTGGTATGATAAGTTAGGAAATTTTGACCAGTGAAATCATTATTGATAAATCTTATGTATATTTTTGTGTGTTTTCTATTTACAATCTCTTTATATTTTAAAATTTTTATGTTTGTGATGCTAACGTTTATTTAAGTAGCATTTTAAATATTTCTTGTGTTTGACATTGCATGCACCAGTTTCATATTTCATTTGTTAAGATTTTTTCTTTTTAAATATTGAGTAATTCTTGATAGTTTAAATTTTGCACAATTAATTTAAAATTCCTGATAAAGTTTTTGTCAGGTTGGTTTTCCTTCACATTTAATTCAAATTAATTTGCGTGTTGTGTTATTTTCAAGTAATAATACGGTGCTGGTTATGAATTCTAATTATAACTTTGAATTAAAATAAATTTTGTATTTAAAATTGCTGAAAAAGTGTTTCATTTGTGATCACCAGTGAATAGGATTGATTGTGCATGCATAAGACAGTGATAAACATGTTTTGTTCTTTTAGTTTGCTAAAGTGAATTTAGACCAGGGGAAACAGTTAGAGTTTTTGATGGAGTGATGCCCTTCTACTCTAGAATATTTCTAGTTTAATTTGGATACCTCATACATATTCTGATAGACTTAGTTTGATTTTTCAAGTAATAAATAAGTTTTTTCTTAAGGGATCACTGTTACCTTTAGAGTACTCAGTCGTAATAATTAATGTTATGAGAGTTCAGGTATCTGGCTGAGAAGTGAGGTATATTTTGAATCTTGAGATTACTTGTGAAGTAACCAGGTACTTAGTACACATTGTGACAATATATATATATATATATATATATATATATATATATATATATATATATATATATATATATATATATATATATATATATATATATACTATATATATATATATATATATATATATATATAAATGATGTGTGATCGGTATTTGCGGGGTATGCACACTTGTATACAATTTTGAATATATACTTACAGTATATAAGTATTTATTCATACAGCTAAGTGCATAAGGCAGTCATATTAATTTTATACCATTCCATTACGTGATACAGTTGCCGGAGAGGCGTTGTCTATATTGGCCGGCTCGAAAATCACCTTGCACGAAGGAGACATAGGGATCCCTGTCTCCGTTAGCGAGAGTTAGCGTTTTGTTGTCGTCAGAACGAGTTCAGATTCTCGATCAAATGGCATCCACTGGGCCGTCTATTACTAGCATATGCTCCTGGGTAGACAGAATAAAGGAATATTAACCTTCATTTCCTGTTTCGCCAAGAGATTGGTACTGATGCTCATTATTCACTTTGCTGAAAAAAAAAAAAAAAAAAAAAAAAAAAAAAAAATATATATATATATATATATATATATATATATATATATATATATATATATATATATATATATATATATATATATATATATATATGAAGATAAGAAGGCACATACAACACTATTTGAACGTTGCCACCATATATTTCGGGCACTAGCTTCTGTGCCCCTGTTCACTGGAAAAATATGGACAGATGAAATGTTACAAGAGATGTATATACAAAGAAGCATAGGAAACGGTCACCTACATGCCATCAGGACTTAATGCCACTATATATGGCTATATATACCCTTGTAACATTCATCTGTCCTCCACCGATGAGTGAGAGCACAAAATAACTGGTGCAACGTTCATAGTGTTTTATGAGCACCTTCTTATCTTCACTATATATATATATATATATATATATATATATATATATATATATATATATATATATATACATATATATATATATATATATATATATATATATATACATATATCTATATATATATATATATATACATATATATATATATATATATATATATATATATATATATATATATATATATATATATACTCATATATATATATATATATATATATATATATATATATGTATATATATATATATATATATACGTGTGTGCGTGTGTGTGGAGTATGTAGGTTCATGTAGTAGTACTTTTATGCCAAAAGAAAGAATGAATTAAACTAATTTTTAAATATTTGATTTTGAGGCCAAATACTCCTGCTCAAAGAAAATCTGATGACAGGTAGGAATAATGATGTTATTCCAATAAAATCTTCTGCCGTGAAAAATAGGAGCTAATAGGTAGATTTACTATAGAAAAATAATAACTTATTTCAATTGCAAAGTTTTCCACTTTTTTACGTTTAGAAAAGGAACTTGGGAATAAAAACATTTTGGTTTACATTTTCTGATATAAATATTACATCAGCAACATAATAATCCCGTTTTATTTTTTAAAGCTCTAAATATATTTTTTTCTCGCTCTATATAACGAAAAATGCGATTTCGCTTCGTCTGCTCAGGCTGAATATGGAACCTACTCCTTGTCAAATTCTTGAGCCTATAACACCACAAACAAGCCACCTTTTCAGGGATTGTGCATAAAAGTATAGGAATTGGTGGGAAATGCTACAACCTTAATTGAATTCATGTTTATACTGTTTCAGTAGAGAGAGAAAGTAAAACAGAATTTTCACTATCTTACGATTGTGTAAGATGAACTGCTTTGCTGAGTATTGATTTAAAAAAATTTTCTCTTCCCATAAAAAATTTACATCATTGTACTGATACTAACAGCCTTAAAATTACAGTATGAAGTGACTACTAAAGACTTGATATTTAAAAGATAAATCTGTGGATCAATACTAGTTCCTCTCTGGCAATGTTTATAAAAGCCAAAAAAAGCTTTAGAATCTATGAATTGTGTAAAGTCATGAATATTTTACAGTGCTATTTACAACCTATGTGTAAGTATGGATGTGTTTCAAAGTATGTAAATAGGTTAAATTTATTTTTTGTTTACAGTAGTGTTTGTTAGTATGTGTAGCGAAAAACCGTCTTTTGCCTATTTCTATGTTCTCTTTTATCATATTTTCCCCGTCTCTTTCTCTGCCAAAACTTTGCCTTTCATTTCCCTGCCCATGTTCCCTTTGTCTAGCATGACAGCCAACACATTCCACAGATTCTAATCGTTGCACGTGTTTGAGACTTCAATAAATATTTCTAGTTGATCCCTTGTAAATACATTTTAACTGAAGCCAGTGCATATAAGATCCCTGGCCCCTGCTGTGCTGTAGGACTTAGATGGCATTCATCGACGAAGAATGATGGAGACAGCAAGACGCGTCAGTCAGCCAATCCTCAAGGTAAGCCCTCCTCCGTAGACAGCCAGCATTTGGAGCCTTAATTGACCGCCTCTGCCTCTACTCTCCAACACGACAAATTTGAAAATTTGATGCTACAGTCTCTAATTTCATTATGCTTTTATTATGCTGATTATCTTCCTCACCTTTGTTAACTGTAAAATGATATCTCCAGTTCTCTTGACACAGTTCATTACTACCAATCGACTAATGTAGCTTGGCCATTTGTTAAAATTTAAATCTTTACATTGCATTCTTTGATAACAACAGTTAGGCTATTCGGACCTACTCTGATCGTACCTCAGTTATGTGAAACTGAGTGAGATATGGGAAAGATTGCCCGAAGTATGATGTTGGCTCTGAAACAAATGATAATTTATTCTAGGAAGCGAAGACTGAATCATAAAAAAAAGGCGTTCATTAATATAAATAATACATTTATATTATATATATGTAATTTATAATATATATATGAATATATATATATATATATATATATATATATATATATATATATATATATATATATATATATATATATATATATATATATATATATATATTAGACACATACATACAAACATACAGATATACATAAATACATATACCGCGTATGTATGTATGTAAGAATTCTGTTTGTGTATTTGTGCGGGTGTATGTGATCGAAAGGATGCTTACCTCATAGCGAGAGGGAAGCCAATGTATGAGTCCTGGGGACGCTTCATTGCTTTGGACACATCCTATTAATTTGCATTGTGCCCCTGTTGGCTTAAG
Organism: Macrobrachium rosenbergii; assembly: GCF_040412425.1. Classification (NCBI taxonomy): domain Eukaryota; kingdom Metazoa; phylum Arthropoda; class Malacostraca; order Decapoda; family Palaemonidae; genus Macrobrachium; species Macrobrachium rosenbergii. The sequence goes on along the minus strand of NC_089785.1, from coordinate 14,956,988 downwards.
CAGTCGGGAAGTCCTTAAGAGTCTGTCAAGTGTGACGCACAATTCATGCGTAACCCAGATCGGTAGTTCCTGTTTGACTCAAAAATCCCGTAGAAGAGCTGAGATGTGTGAATCTGGAATAGTATAGAATACCAACCGACTCTTCAGAGACTCAGCTGTGGATTAGACCCATTCCTTTCGCAAAATGTAATAGAATGTTTGGTCCCAAAAATTGACGTTGGATATTGAAAACTCCTTCTAGGCAAGAAAATACGCATCGGCTCTAAAAGTACCTACCTATCAAGTTCCTTGAAAATTAGAAAAAAATAAAAGGCAGACTTTTTCAACTGAACTGTCATTGAAAAAGCTACCAAGTTAAATCATGATATTTACCGAACATAATCACAAAGGAAAGCTTAAGTCTCTACGTACAAAGTTTCATTCAAACCAAGAATCTATTCAAGGTGGGAAATCTGTTCAATGAGGTCCCCTTTGCAGACCATGAAGCACAATTTTATGTGAAAGCTGACGGTGTAGCTTTGAAGTCTCCCTGGGGTCTTTTCTGACTTTTTTAAAGGCACGATAGAAGAGTTTTCCTGTGATCCTTCGCCTTCTCCGCCTTCACTGTTGTCATACGGATGACACATTTATCTTATCTCCGTCCAAACTGATGAACTTGCTTTACTGAAACAATGTTTTGAGAACAAATTCTGTCCTTAAACCTACCTTTGAAACTAATACCCACCCTTCCATTTCTCAACGTGACAACAAAGCAAGAATGGAATATGTCTACCACCTCCGTTTATACCAAGACCAAAAATAGGGAAAAGTTTCAATGGAAAAAGAGGATGGCCCAACAGACTTTTTAAATCTACTGTATGACTACATTCATGAGCATTTGTCAGGCTTTACGCCACTGGATCAGCTGCCATGAAAACCGACAAGAAATGTTTGGAATCTCACATATTTTAGTCACAATTGCTTCAACAACTCTGATTCATCAGCGGTTCAAGAAAGCACTTGACGAATGGCTCAATGCACAGAACACTGGCCCAGTCAAGGAACAGTTACCGAAAAGTAAAACATTTTAACAATTCCGTAATGCATTCAAACTACGAGCAGGAAGAATAGGTACAACATATAAAAA
>NC_089785.1:14948362-14950862 GCF_040412425.1 Macrobrachium rosenbergii | reverse complement strand
GCCACTCACGAGGATCTTTAAGAAAAAAAAAAAAAAAAAAAAAAACCCAAATTCACTTTATTCCACAGTGCCAATAATTTGCAGCACTCATCACTGGAATAGCTTACTTCTCTATCTCTCTCTCTCTCTCTTTTTTTACCTTCCCTTTCTCTCTCATTCGATTGTTGCACTCTGCAGGGGTGTAGAGTGCCTTTCCTCCCATATAGCCTAGTTGGACTCCAGTAGAGGTCCCTAGGAACACATTGGCACCATAAGTGCCACCAAGCAAGAATCCAGAAAAATAAATAAAACAAAACCAAAGGGAACACAGAAGAGAAAGTTCTTCTGGAACCTAACCTGCACCAGTGCCTAGGGATACTGAGTGCCACCAGTGTGACCTGTACACGGCACACCCAAACTACAGTGCCACCTTTTGAAAGGGTGCCACGTCATTGAAGAGACACTTCCTCACTGCCCAAAGTACGCCCAGTCGACCCGGTTAGACGCCCTTCCCCACCAGAACCATGGCAGCAGAGCATTATAAAACTTTCCTGGGGCTGGGGACGGCGGCAGGTCTCACCGGCTCGGAACTTACTACCTGGGTTAAGGAGCAAGTGGACGACTTGGCCAAGCGGGAGAAGGAAGAAAGACTCGAGCAGAGGAAGTATGAAGCCGAGCAGAGGCAATATGAAGAGGAAAGAGAAGAAAGAAGGAGACAGCATGAGTTAGCCTGCAAGGAAACTGAGTTAGCCCTAAAGGAGAAAGAGCTCGAGCTTGAGAGAGCGAAAATGGAGAATGCCGAAGCTATGGCTAGCCATCAAGCCTCCAGTCCTACACCTGCTGCATCAAACGCTCCAATTTCGAGCATCAATTCCCTAGTTCCCAAGTGGACTGAGGACGAGGCAAAGCATGGCTGGAGGAGATCGAGGCTCTTTTCGATAACTACAGCACCACGGGAGACGGAGAGAGCCTTAATACTAGCCAAGCATATGGAGGGAAAAGCCAAGGCAGCGCTTCGCTCACTGGAGAAAGAGCCAGAGAGGCAACATGGCGGAAGTTCGTAGGAGTCATTACAAAGGCCTGAAATAACCCCAGAAAAATGGAGACAACGGTTCCGAGGTCTTGCCAAGGAAGTCGGCTGGTCTTGGACGGAATGGGCATGTCACAAAACCCAGTCCGGTATGCGCTGGTTCGACTCCTTGGCCTGCACGACGTTTGAGGATCTCTTCAATCGGACCATGCTAGAAGACCTTTTCCAATGTGTGCCAGGGCCCCTTGCAGTATATCTTAACGATAAACAGCCCTCCACACTTATGGAAGCTTGTCGCATGGCTGATTCATGGAAACCTTCAATCAGTCGCATAGCACCTCTCAGAAGCGAATCATCCCTCCGGCCTACCTCTCGAACTCCACTCGCCAAGAATGGACTGCCTAGCAAGACCCTGTGCAACTATTGCAAGAAGGGGGCCACGCTGAAGCTGAGTGCCGATACAAACTCGGCACTAATAAGCAGCCTAACCCTACCAGCCAGAACTCCGCTCCCGATTCATCCGCTCAGCCCTCTCCTCCAACAGTTACTGCAGGCCACCGAGCCCATCCAAAAGGCCCGTGCAGATCCTGTGGGGCTGCTAGCCACTACAATGCTGGATCTCCGGCCTGTCCACATCATGTCCCCACCACCAAATTTGTCAACCTAATCAGCACTTCATTTTCTGCTGCTGGTCCGCACCGGATCCTTTACCCCGAGAGACTGAAACCCAGTTCATCTCGGTGGCCCCTCTTCAGAGCACTAGCCTGCCAGTGACCCTTCCGGTCACAGTAGACACTCTGCGGCAGACATTAGCCTGATCACTAGGGCCCAAGTGCCAGCCAGTGCCATGGTTGACGAAGAAACCCGGTGGGGAAATGAAGTGGATAGAGGGCCACACCATTACCGTTCCTACTGTCCAACTCCAGGTTAGGACACCTTGGGGCACGATACCCCACCGCCTCGGCGTGGTAGGTGGAATTCGGCCCGGGTGGTCTTCTTGTTGGGTCGGGATCTTCTCTGCGGAAGCCCGTCACCAACGCCACTCCGCAGCCACGTTACCTCCTCCATGGAGGCCCCAGTTAAAACTCTCAACCATGACAAACCTCCACCTTCCGCCCACCAAAGTGGTCCGCGGAAGGGCACCACCCAACCTATTTCAGGCCCAGCCCTCTCCAATCGCGAAGGGCTGGCCCACCAAGAGGTCCTCCCCTCCGCGAAGAGATTCAGGAGGAGCAGTACCGCTGCAGGACGTGCAAGCGGGCAGACCACTCCACAAATTGGGAGGGCTGCCCAAACAAGCAACGCCCCAGCGGACGCCCCGAACAAAACTCTAGGAGAGGCTACGATCTCCGCTGGGGCAGGAATCTCTGCCGCAGCCAAACCAAGTCGTCCGAGAGAGGTATTGCACCTCCGGACCCCTCATCAGGCATGCCTGACCTCAACTGCTGCCAGTGCCACTTGCGAGCACTGAGCAGTGCCAGACTCCGTCCG
>NC_089785.1:14928362-14943362 GCF_040412425.1 Macrobrachium rosenbergii | reverse complement strand
GCCTTTAGAAAATTCAATGAACAGCTGAAGTAAAGGAGGAGTTTTGAACATAAAAGGGACGAAACTTTGTTTTCACTTAATTTCTTGCCTCATCTACTCCTATAGTGTGAGCACTTTTGCACTTAGGGATGACGTCATAAGTGGAGGAGGCAATAAGGGAGGCTCTGCTTCCTTCCTCTGCATTATTTACTCTTTTTTTGGTTTGTCTCCTCTCTCACTCACTCTAATCCCATTCGTTTACCCATTTCTGATCTCTCCTGTCATGCATTGCAACTCAATGATTTCCTGTTTCACCGTTATAATTTTTTTTTTTTTAACTACATCCTTCTTTTATTCTCTATTCCTACTGCAAGTACTCCCTGCTGACTCCAGGACCCCATCTGGGATTTTTGCCCACTAATATACAGTAATACGAATAGATTGCGCAGGAAAATAATGTGTATTAGATTCAAGATAAATATGATGACTTTCTTCAGGAGCGTCCACACTAAAGTAAATATGCCATAAACACACTTCGGCAACTGTCGCATAAAAATCACAAACAGGTTGAAAACAAGTCAACGACCGGAAGTGGAGGACGAACCTTTGGTAAAAGCTTGATCATTGAAGCAGTGGTTAGTATTACCACACGTCGTCAACTTGTATTCAAGTTGGTTGTGATGTGTGTGCAGTAAGTTGCCTACGTGTGTTGAAGAGATTCAACAAACCCAGTTTTTTTTTCTATTGAGAAGATAGAAAACACGAGAAGGAAGCTTAAATTGAGAGCAACACAATCTGCTTGTTATCATAATGCCTCAACTCCCTTCGGCTTTTTACTCTTCTTCTTCAAATTATTTTTACTTTTGTGCTCCTTTTCCTGACATTCCTTCCTGTACATTCATATTCTTCGAAATGACTCGAGTTCTTCATTACCTACCCAAATCCTTGTTCATGTCAATGAGTCATGTATAGTATTACGAAGTAAACTGAAAAGAATGGTATGAATAAAAGAATTATATTAACTACCATGAAATTTAACTCTCCATAGATCAATCTCCTTCCGTAAATGAAAAGTGACGGTAACCTACTTTCCTTATGTAGCACAAGTCATATAAAAACAAACAAGGAGGACGACAAGGAAAGGAAAAACAAAACAAAACAAAACACAAAAAAGAACGAGGGACAGACTCGACCTCAAAAAAAGACAGGAACAGAAACGTGATATTAAGGGAGAGAAAGAAAGTATTAGTTTTCCATCCAGAGAACATCTGCCATTATTAGCTGCCCAAAGCCGAAAGCCAAGAGGTCAACAGTATTCACGGACGCCGAAGGACTGATTCAGGAGTCATCGCCTTGATTCCTTGAGATTTCAGTGAAGACTCAGAGGATTGCTTCCTTTAGTTGTATCCTTAATGATAATTATTTATGCGTTGTTAAAGTCATGCATTAATTTATTCTTCCGTGATTGGTATTTGGCACATACGCTATAACCTGAAAGAGCAGGAACTGCAGAAAAGCGAGTGCATTAATTGAGAGGCTGAGAGGGAGCTCTGAGAAAAGGTTCATCGGTCCAGAAATGTTCTAAACATTCTCACAAGAAGAAGCATCCTGTGTTCGTCATACTTATACCGGCGTCAATAACCTAGATGTTGTGACACCAGTTTTAATAGTCACAATCAATCAATCATACTTATACATTTTCGAAAACCTGGCAGACCAGAGGGACGTTGGTTTTCGGGTCGGCTGACAATTTATCACTCACGGTTGCTGAAATCTATGTGAATCACACTACGGTATTACGCTCTCGTTTTTAAGTTAACTATCCTTATAATTCGTTAAAATGATGGCATAATTTGCTTGCTCAGTTCTCTACCTCGCTTCTAAATCTCAGTCCTCTGTCATAAGTCGATTTGGAGTTTAGCTGTCTGAAATAATGACAGCAAGATAAAATGGGTAATTATCTGGTCGCCCATTTAGTTGTTGCTTAAATGATCTGCCACTCAGCTGTCTGATGCCCACTCCCCAACGACTGTATAACTAGAAATCTGAAAAAAAACCAGTGACGGGTATAAACCTAATATTTCCCCTGAATCCATTTTTATAAGACTCGGGCAAAATATTTACTCGAGAGGAGCATTCTGAAGTATTCTGTATGTTTTGAGTTGATGATATCACCCAATAAAACTGATTAATGAATAATGAAGGCAGAAGATGGTCTTTAAACAGACAGAATCAGATGTGAATTCCATTTTGATATTAAAAATATTCCCGGCTATCAACAAAATCCTAGAGCCAAGGAAAATCTGGAAATCTTCAGTTTTAGTAACAACGTTTGATTTGATGTGTAATTCCTTGATCAAAAAACATTTACCTGAAGAAAAAAATTATCTTTGAAGAAAACTGATGGATTTTGTCACATTCATTTCCCTGATTGCCCGGATAAAAGAGACCCTATATAATCTGTAATAAATTGGTTTCCAAGGTTAGCCTATGGTCACACTTCTTAAGGAGTTTTCTGTAGCTCTTTTCATGGCTTTTATTCAATGAAATAAAAAGTAATATGTATTATTAATCAACCATTATTCGTATATTTACTCCACTTATCCACTTCTTTCCTAAGGAGTCCATATATTTTTCTTACAGCATTTTATCATCATTATCATCACCTCTCAGGGCTCTATGAAATAACGCCACTAATATCTTTCTCGTGCTTCGACAAACCTCTATTCATTTCCACCCTCCTGTGTCACAGTCATCACCTAAGTAGGTTTGGGTACAGTAAATTACGTAATCATTGTTACTTAGACAGACTGCAAATTTCACCGTCAGAAATCGTGAAATTTTCAAAGAGAGGAACAGGCCATTCCTAAACCTATCAAACAGTAAATGTTTTGCCTAAGTCCATGACGGCCACAACATTAGACGTTCCCTTAATTTATAAATCTAAAAACGAGTCCTTCCCATTTTGCCACTTGCGAGAGGGAAACCTATTTTTCTGTCGCCTGTAATCCTCTTCGAGTTTCTTTTTACTCTTTTTTTTTTTTTTTGAGAGGAAACGACAGGGAACTGAAAAGGACCCGAGTGTCACTTCACCCTCTCATCGTCTCCAGTGCTGATAAACTTTTAGCTTCTGTTTTGTTTCTCATTTGAAAGGCTTTGGAATGGAAGGGCAGTCCTTTTATCGACTTCTTGAAGTGGAAATGGCTGTCCGTGTTTATTTGTGCATCCTTATCAAAATATGTCTTTGTAGTAACATAATCGTTGGTGAAAAAAAATATGCTTTGTAATAACATAATCGTTGGTGAGAAAAAAAATACCTGAGGAAAAAAGAAACATTACTCTGTGTAACTGAAAAAACGAAACAAATAAAACTCTGCACAAGGAAAATACGACTGAAACTACCAATAAATATTTCCATTGCACATAATACATTGACTCGCTAACCGCTATTGTACGCTTTCCTTGGGTTGACCTTCGTGGAATACAATTCTCTTCTGAACTGAGCGCCTTTGGATTCCACACTGAAAACTCTTTAGTAACTGACTGACTGACTATAAGTCACCTGACGTCACATCTAACAATTTCCAGTTGTGCATGGACAGCTTTCCAGGTAGCGTAGTGAGAGAAGCTTTCTAATACAGGCAACAGAGATGGACCTTTTGTATGAATCTGGGCAGTTTCCCATAGCAGTGTGGCAGTGGCCCACGCTTACTGTATTTGTGTAGATGGGTGTACTTTTTCCATAAGGAGTGGTACCAGACGGTGTAAAACCCCATGATAAGGACACGTGGATGGGCAGGCCCAGGAAAACTCTTTGTGCCTCACTTAAACTAAGCAGTTTATTAGGTACCTGGTAACTGGAGAAATGTGGTGGTTGCAACTAGGTTTAAAAGAGCACAGGGCTTGCAACCTCACCATAAATGAATATCTAGAATCATAAGACTAAACCCTGGCAACAACCCCTTTGAAAGGAAAAGGTATTAGATTAAGTAATGGGTAATACGCACGCACGAACGCGCACACATACAAGCATGTGCAAACACACACACACACACACATATATATATATATATAATGTATGTGTGTATACATAAATATAATTTAGTCCTCAATTTATCTTTCGCTGCACCATGTGAATCTAGGCTATGGAAGAGATTCCATTACCTAGGCAATCCAGAGAGAGAGAGAGAGAAAGAGAGAGAGAGAGAGAGACGTAAGTTTTCTTTTTCATTCACTTGGGCTATATAATATGTGCAACATTTGATAACTGCTGATTCTACATTGCTAAATATGCTATAAATCTAAATGTTTTAAAAGATCATTTAGTATTCTGCTTCATGAAATAACAGATGTAATTTGCGAATTATTAGTATTTTCAAGTTTCAGTACTCGAGAAGTCTTGCGCTGCATACGCATTTACTTAAGTTCGTTAACCAATTATGAGATACAAACATATCCAAATTTTAAGTTAATTCGTATTTTCCCAGGAGAGTTCATCAGCACCAGCTGAAACAGTCGTTGACACTTGGTGACAAGGTAACAAGGTAATTAAATGCACGTAAGGCAGGTGGGTACGAGGAACTTCACGCCCCTCTTACCTGTCCTAATCTCGAACTCTGTCCTTCGGCATCACGGACAAAGTGGGTTGGAAGAGGTGTAATTATGATAGAAGGCTCAGGGTTGTATACCTCTGATAAATAAATACTACTTAACAAACTGGTATATATTTGTACCGATGGGAACACAAACCATCGCCTTTTATGTAGGACTCACTCCTGAAGTGGGAGGGTAATCTCTTAACTCAGTAGTCAAATAAATCTCCATCTGGGATTGCCATGCTCCTGGTCACACCCAAAAACAGAGAACTGCTGACTCCTGTAACTTCCTACGAATTCTGGCACAGGGATGCAAGACTGGTGGGGCCATGAGTCACCGTGAGATGTGCTTGAACTTCTCCCTATGAAGAATTCTTTGTCCAAATCCTTGCTGAAGAAAGAACACAAACACCATCTATGCAATAAAACAGATGACAGAAGTTTCCACTTGGAGATCAGTCAGATCAGAGCAAGTCTTCTCAACCTGACCACGGGCGAAGAAAAAACCTTAACCTCTGACTTCACTTAGTACTTGTTACCAAATGTTAATGACCGTTGTAGTTCGTGCATATTCCTGCATGAAAGGTATGGTTGGCATTTACCTATGAAAAAAAAGCAAGTAAAATATACGGCGAAGTTTCTTCGGCGCCATTGAGTTTTCTGTACGCCCGCTACAGCGTATAATCAAGACCACCAAAAATAGATCTATCTTTCGGTGGTCTTGGTATAATGCTGTGTGAGCCGCCGCCCATGAAACTTTAACCACGGTCTGATGGTGGCCTATTGACTATTCTGTATCGTTGCCTGAAGCACGATTGTGGCTAGTTTTAATCTTAAAGAAAATAAGAACTACTGAGGGTAGAGGGCTGCAATTTGGTATGTTTGATGATTGGAGGGTGGATGATCAACATTCCAATTTGCAGCCCTCTAGCCCTCGTCCGTCGCTGGTTCGACCCCACGGGACAGTGGACTTATTATCAACTAAAAAATTCCCCTTCGGTAACATATATGAAAATATATTATTTCCGAGGTAGAGCGAACTGGATATTAAAGGACGTTTGTAGCTTTCTGATTGTATATGAATCACGGTGATGTGATAAATAGTCATAATATGGCTACGTGCGACAAACGCACTACACGGTCAACATGGCAGAGGTGGGTGGATATCGTCTCCAAATGCAAAACACCTGAGTTCGACGGGTGAGTTGATGGGAGATGATATTCACTTATACCTCTCTTGTGACCGACTGCGTTAGTGCGTCACTGTAGTCCTGATTCCTCGTCCGTCGCTGGTTCGACCCCACGGGACGGTGGACTTATTATCAACTAAAAATTCCCCTTCGGTAACATATATGAAAATATATTATTTCGAGGTAGAGTGAATTGGATATTAAAGGACGTTTGTAGCTTTCTGATTGTATATGAATCACGGTGATGTGATAAATAGTCATAATATGGCTACGTGCGACAAACGCACTACACGGTCAACATGGCAGAGGTGGGTGGATATCGTCTCCAAATGCAAAACACCTGAGTTCGACGGGTGAGTTGATGGGAGATGATATTCACTTATACCTCTCTTGTGGCCGACTGCATTAGTGCGTCACTGTAGTCCTGATTCCTCGTCCGTCGCTGGTTCGACCCCACGGGACGGTGGACTTATTATCAACTAAAAATTCCCCTTCAGTAACATATATGAAAATATATTATTTCCGAGGTAGAGCGAATTGGATATTAAAGGACGTTTGTAGCTTTCTGATTGTATATGAATCACGGTGATGTGATAAATAGTCATAATATGGCTACGTGCGACAAACGCACTACACGGTCAACATGGCAGAGGTGGGTGGATATCGTCTCAAAATGCAAAACACCTGAGTTCGACGGGTGAGTTGATGGGAGATGGTATTCACTTATACCTCTCTTGTGGCCGACTGCGTTAGTGCGTCACTGTAGTCCTGATTCCTTGTCCGTCGCTGGTTCGACCCCACGGGACGGTGGACTTATTATCAACTAAAAATTCCTTCGGTAACATATATGAAAATATATTATTTCCGAGGTAGAGCGAATTGGATACTAAAGGACGTTTGTAGCTTTCTGATTGTATATGAATCACGGTGATGTGATAAATAGTCATAATATGGCTGCGTGTGACAAACGCACTACACGGTCAACATGGCAGAGGTGGGTGGATATCGTCTCCAAATGCAAAACACCTGAGTTCGACGGGTGAGTTGATGGGAGATGATATTCACTTATACCTCTCTTGTGGCCGACTGCGTTAGTGCGTCACTGTAGTCCTGATTCCTCGTCCGTCGCTGGTTCGACCCCACGGGACGGTGGACTTATTATCAACTAAAAAAATCCCCTTCGGTAACATATATGAAAATATATTATTTCCGAGGTAGAGCGAATTGGATATTAAAGGACGTTTGTAGCTTTCTGATTGTATATGAATCACGGTGATGTGATAAATAGTCATAATATGGCTACGTGCGACAAACGCACTACACGGTCAACATGGCAGAGGTGGGTGGATATCGTCTCCAAATGCAAAACACCTGAGTTTGACGGGTGAGTTGATGGGAGATGATATTCACTTATACCACTCTTGTGGCCGACTGCGTTAGTGCGTCACTGTAGTCCTGATTCCTTGTCCGTCGCTGGTTCGACCCCACGGGACGGTGGACTTATTATCAACTAAAAATTCCCCTTCAGTAACATATATGAAAATATATTATTTCCGAGGTAGAGCAAATTGGATATTAAAGGACGTTTGTAGCTTTCTGATTGTATATGAATCACGGTGATGTGATAAATAGTCATAATATGGCTACGTGCGACAAACGCACTACACGGTCAACATGGCAGAGGTGGGTGGATATCGTCTCCAAATGCAAAACACCTGAGTTCGACGGGTGAGTTGATGGGAGATGATATTCACTTATACCTCTCTTGTGTCCGACTGCGTTAGTGCGTCACTGTAGTCCTGATTCCTCGTCCGTCGCTGGTTCGACCCCACGGGACGGTGGACTTATTATCAACTAAAAATTCCTTCGGTAACATATATGAAAATATATTATTTCCGAGGTAGAGCGAATTGGATATTAAAGGACGTTTGTAGCTTTCTGATTATATATATATATATATATATATATATATATATATATATATATATATATATATATATATATATATATATATATATATATTGTGTGCATGTGTGTGTGTGTGTGTACAACATAGTATTGGTTTATTGTTAATCATTAACATATAATTGCTCTTAAGATACCATTTCCTTCAAGCAATTTTTTACAAGAATCCTTACCAAGCGGAAAAGCAGTAAACCATTTTTCGATAACTGTTGTTCCTTGATAAAGACATTTCCAACTGTGTTTAGGCGCGCAGGCAAATCCGATAGAAACATCGCGAAAGAGAAACGCCAAAGAAGAAAGAGGTTTTCGTTTCTTAGACCGCACTGACTGTCCAATGATCTATGAAGCTCATATTTCCCCCTGGAATTCCTTCTTTCGAGGCTCCTGGGCAAAGGAGAGATGAACTGTAAAGCTTCAGTTTTCGCTACAAGTTTCGTAGGACAATGAGCGCCTCTTTCTTTTAATTGGTATTAACATGAAAAAATTAGCTTCTCCCCATCTAGGAACTATTTTTATATTTAGACAGTTTTATCTGCAATTCGGACACCACTTGATAAGCAATTAGAAAGCGCAAGTTAGACAATAAAAAAGAAAGTTTGGTTGGATTTTTATTTACTGATGTAACTTTCTCCGGACGCATGAATCAAAGACGTCCTCCTGGAAAGCTTTCTTTTATGAGTCGACCAAAGAAGAGATTCGAAGCCGCAGGTGCCGTGAAAAAGTGCCTCCCTGAAATGAACTTATCGGTCCCGGAATATTGTTATTATGGCTCGATAAAGGTTGATTCGATAAAGCTCTACAGGAATAGCACTTCTTTTTTTTACTTACCGCAGTCTCATTTCATTTCCATCATTATTCGTAAAAATGAATTATTATCCTCCTGGAAAAAGTCGATATGGATTGAGCCATTCGACGTAGTTCTTAATGGTGTTCCAACATTTTATTTCTTTGCATTACCTGGAATCGTTTCAGTCAGCGTGGGACAAATTCTCCAATTTTCGGATGATAGTCTGTTCAGTCTTCGGAGAAGTCAAGTGAAATAAAAATCTTGGTACCAGTGAAATGGTAAAATTTATTTGAAAAATCCGGTTCAAATAAAACATCTAAAATGTGTAATATATAAATAGAATTCAAAATGAATTATTATTATTAAGACATTAAGATTATTTACCATTCTTTGTCCTGGATCTCTTTATAGGAATGACAATTTCCATGAACTTATTTGTAACACAATACAAAATTTTGCTCGAAACTGTGTCTTTAGGAAGTCTGTTTTCAATTAATATCTAAGATCCTTTGTTTTTTATATAGAATGTCAGGGTCTCGAGCAATGAGTTTCATTATAATGAAAATATCGTCCCTTCCTGGAATGTTTAGATTATCTAGAAAGCTTTAGCAAATCTTTTTACGTTCTGTGTTTTTGGGAAACTTTATTCTTCGCAATAGTCACATTACCTTTTATAGATTTTATTATTACGAAATTTACAAATTTACTTAATAAAAAGTATGGCTTTTGTAATATTGGTTATAATTTAGAGTTCGTTTTGATCCATAAAAAGCTGCTTGAATGTTCAAAGAAAATAACAACAACAACAACAACAACAACAATAATAATAATAATAATAATAATAATAATAATAATAATAATAATAATAATAATAATAATAATAACCTGAAAACTCTTTGGATGAATATAATTTCCAAGTACTGAAGGTCTGTGGGAATAACGGAAGTATGCATCTAAACAATGATTTTACTTTCTTATTTATTTACCGTAGACAGAATTCCTGCGTAACCTTTAGACCTACAAAGTCCATTGAAATTTCAAAATTCTATTTCTCTGACAACAACAGCAATAATAATAATAATAATAATAATAATAATAATAATAATAATAATAATAATAATAATAATAATAATAAAAAGGGTTATTAATAAAATATTCCACACGAAAACAAATCAGGCAATGAATCTCACTTAGATGATACGCGCGCAGTAAAGTTTAAAATGAGCATGAAACCTGAAGCAAATCATAAAAGCTCTTCTTCCTAATCTCTCTCAAGTCCATTAAATTAAGTTTCCGGAAGACTCAACTTTTCTTGCAATATAATGCAAAGTTTTCTCTACGGCATAATGGGACCCAAAGTCCTCTGATCACATCCAGATATATGCTACGTTTTGCTGAATTTGTATCACATTACAAACCAATATATAAGTTACGACCTCTTGGATGAGGAAATGGATGAATAAACTTCCGTGGTCTAGTCTGAAAAAGGTTGGAAGCTTTTTACTTATTCTTTTACTGTTACTAAGCATTTCACTCGCCTCAAGTCATCGTTCTTTTGGAATAACTTCCTAAAGAACAGTCGGATCAGTAAGAGATTTTGGCAGAGCCTTATTCACAGCCTGCAGCAATTTGTGTTAGCATAGCGCAGTACCAAAATTAAACATTGAAGACAGTTTGTTCTTGAAAATGAGCAGAAATTCCAACAACGATGATACTAAGCCGAACCTTTGACGTCACCCTCAAAACCCATCTCAATTGTCTTGTTTGTTGTTGTTGTTGTTTTTTTTTTTTTCTTGAATTTCCACCCAGTTTCCAACCCTTGAACATAGACTGAAAGGTTAGGGGAGGACAGTGATACCCTCGGGGACCTCGCAATTCATGTGCTGTCAAGGCTAATTTTAATCCGGCCATTCTTGTTTTATCGACTACTTTCCTCTCTCACTTGATGTCAGTGACTGAAGTGGTTGCTGCGCCACTGTAACTTTCAGTCAATGATTGATTGATTGAATCGTTCATTCATTCTTTTTTTTTTTTTAACTCGGTTTAAGCCGTAAATTTCGTAAATTTACTGTCATTGGATTTTTTTTTTTTTGCTGTTTTACTCTCCAATTAGCTAATGTCTTTTTGTTCCAGAGGTTTTGATTCATTTTTCTTTTCTCTTTTCCTGTTGTGTTTTCACCCACACTGACACCTCTCGGTGGTATTATTTTCAGTTCCGGTCTGGCTCTCTACATAATAATAAAATGATATTGCCTTCTTGTCTCAAATTGGTTGAAAATAAGCCAAGGCCTATAATTGGAGAATGAACCTTTGGCCAATACTGCATAATCGTATGACGCCCAGGTAAGGACTCCCAAGAAGTCGTTGACCTGTATTCAACCTGTCTGTGAAGTGTGCGCGATAAGTTACTGACGGGTGTTTATATATAACGTTTGTTATTGCAGTGTGGACTCATCCTCTGATAATCAAATAAGAGTAAGCCGTTACCAGTAATATAAGAGAGAAAAACATACTATTCCTTTTAACGCAGCTTATGTCATAAAGAACCAATATTTTTAACTAATGTATTACAAACCCAGGGGAAAAAAGGTAGCATATATATAAAATATTGTAAAGTTTCTACAACCAGGTATAACAACTAAGATTACGCAGTACTGCCTCAATAGGTATCCAGAAATTCTTTGGAAATGAATGTGAATATTATAGTTTACTAAAACTATGATTACTAAGGTTTTTCAAATAAGGTGTTTGATAAGATAAGCAAGTATCACACACGTGTGACTTGAGTTGCAAAAGTATTTTTGTAAATGACTACCGGTGTTTTTTTCATGTGATTAAATCAGAAATTAAGAAACATGTTTAGGCCATAGATATAAGGAGACATCTTCAAACATTCATACAATATAGTAAGTGTGCAAAAGCGTGGGGCAAATCTTACATAAACAACTTGAGAGGCCCAGCCAATACTCACTGTTCACACAATGTTTAACAGACTAAAGTGAGTACAAATTCCGATGTGTACAACTAACGACCACGTACAGCCTAAATATAACTCTCTCTCTCTCTCTCTCTCTCTCTCTCTCTCTCTCTCTCTCTCTCTCTCTCTCTCTTCGCAGAACCTGCATTTGGACATCGACAAAGGATGCCGGGATTCTTCAGCTTTGTAACATTCCGCTCTGGCCTGTGGACAGAGACTTTTTAAAGCCGAATTCCTAAAAAGGCAACATGTTATCTACAAGAATGCTAAAAAACATAACTCTCTTGATGAACTCTGTGCCCTGAGGGCTTTTCAAAATCAAGGAACGCTTGAAAGGCTTCAATTTTTACAAACTATTTTTTTCTTATTTTCTCGTCGGTTTGGTGAGGAAAAATGGTCGTTTGAAGAGAATCGTTCCGAGAGATTCCGAAAGACTCAGAAAAAAGTTTGTTACTTTTTGGTTTCGTGTTTCTGTTACGCTCTGAAGGGCGTTTTAAAACTGTATTGTGATAGGTTTTTTCATCCTATGCTGAAATAGCTCTTACCACAACCGTTTTTATGAATAATCTCACTATGACTAAGATGGGTCGTTCAACTGGAATCTTGATGTCACCGTTTCTTTGTCTTCATATGTTAATGTTAAGAAAAGGTTTTATTTTACCTGCTGCTCTTGAGACGGAACAAGATCAAATTTGTGAGAGGGGAGGAATGGCAGCATGAATCGCAGATAAGTTTTTGCGGTACAATCACCAGCCATTTTTACCGAGATACGAAAGCAAGGAACTATAAGAGGACTGACTAAGAAAACCTGCTGTCGTGATCAGTACTACGGTGCCCGACAGCCTTTCAGTTGATATTTGGTTTACAAGAAATAAAAACAAGAGGGATACCTCGGGATGAAGAGGCGTTCGTATGAAGGTATTACCTTTAAATGGCAATAAAATATTTTAATTTAAATCACGCCCTGTGAACAAAGAACCGTAAAAGCTACCAGTAATGTAAATCCATCGCCATTATGGTTGCTACATTATCCAAATATATTAGACTATGCTCTAAATTTGTCATGTGAGTGTAACAAACATTCGTTGAATGTTTTAGTTATTTTATTCGGTTAAGTTTATTCATAGGGTAATTTACTGACTTGTATCTTTTCGTGCAAATATTGAAGAACTGAGTAACAGGTTCTCCAGCTGTTTGCCATTAAAGCGTGAAGGCGCTGGTCGAACTCTTTTGAACTCTCGTTTTCCACTTCTCGCCTCACCCCTGCGTCGGGAATCCAGGTAAAAAAGTTACAGTAAAAATGTCACAATAATTTACGGTGGCCAGTAATAAAGTCACAGAAAAAAAGTAACCTAACCTAACCTAATGTAACCTAACCTAACCTATAACCTAACGTAATAAACTAACCCCACCTAACCAAATAATTACCGACCACCAGAAATTATTTTGACTTTTTTCCCGTGACTTTTTTTCCTAGCCAAAATAAACTTTTTTTTCTGTGACTTTATTACCGGCCACCTGCGTCGCGTCGGTCCAACTCTTTCAAATCCTGTCCTCGGACCAATGGTCTGAGTTGTGGGTAACGGTGTTATTTATATTCAAAGTAAAGTTTTGTTCGATCTTCTTGCTACTAGTTTTCTGATTATAATATTTTGTATATAGTTTGTATTATGTAATAACTGCTATTGTTGAACTATGAAATGTACTATTAATGGGCTTTTCTGTCTTTTTAACCATCTTTAATGGGGCAAATTCTTACCAAAAAACCACTTAGGAAGCAGAGCATTTAAACGTTAAATCATACTGAGTTAGGTTTGTTACAAGAGTTATGTTCATAACTCGCGCATTAACTGGTAAGTACCCTTGATCTACAGTAAGAGACAGACCACACACCAATACTTTCAAAACAAAGACTTTCTACATTTAGAAAATCAGGTCATACTTGAAGGTATGTCATTCAAGGTAAGGTCAAACGACCTTAATACTCGTACTTATAAATTTTAACCGAAATGATTTTCTGGGCTAGGATTACGGAAAATGCCTTTGGAGGATAAATCCAGCAGAACAAACAAGAGGAGGAACAGCAAGCTAATTAGCGACAATTATTGGGAAAACAAACAATAAGGATGGTGAGAAATTTCAAAACATAAGCGACCTAAAGAATACTATCTAAACAATATTAGGGTCAGTTGATACACCAATAATAGTCGAAAAAAATCTTCCAGGTGACAGCGGATGTGAATTATGAAAATGTGGCTATAAAGCCAAGCAATGGGGCACTTTCTAAAAAGCGGATGCAGCTGGGGCACTGCTTCCTTGCAGGGCAGGTGGCGACGGGTTTTATTTGCAGTTTTTTAACCAAATCGAGTAAAGATAGGGCATTTTGCTGATAATCCACCAATCAACTTCGCTAATAGGCACATGCAATGCCCCTGAAGAAAATACTGAAATAGCACAGATCTGAAGATCTGAGTTCACCTTAAGATGCCTTTGCATCAAAAGTATTCTGTTCCCCTGGTTGTAACCTCAATGGGGCTCACATTCAAACTTCTGTCATGGTTTGAATTCACGAAGGTTTGTGGCAGTGTCTAGGGTCTGAGAAAGCGCTTTTATGGTCGCAAGACGCTGAGGATAATAGTTGGATGAGTTATCTTTTTTCCTCGTTCGTATAGTTGCTGGAGTGCCTTTTTTTATAACAATCCATCTTTTCAAGTTAGAAAGGAGATCACTGAATTTTAGTGGTGTGTCAAGTTTCCTGAAAATTATACTCTTTGATTTTGCCAATTTTCCATAATATATTTTCCATAATATAAATCAAAATAAAAGTCGAAAAGTTGTGGCAGAGAACGAATGGATTAACCTCCTCCATTCGCCTACTTCACTATCTATCCATTTCAGTCTTTCTATTCAAATTCGGATCCATCTCTGAGGAAAAGAAGGTAATAAAAACTGATGGCAGGGGACACATCCCACAGGAGGAGGACCTCTGCAAGCTTTGAAATGATGATGTGCCTTTTACGACGAACAACTTGACAATTCAATCTCCGTATTGCAGCAGAGTTAATTGGGGTGGGAAGGGACTCACTCTCCCACTGCATTATGAACACACTTTAAACGAATGGCTATCAACGGAAAAATGTGTATCTATATAAAATATTGCAATGCATTTCAAGTTCATTTTAAGACAGTAAATGCAGAATTTACCAAAAGATGCTCTGTTAGAGGCTTAGAACATTTATTTAGGGTGTTAATCCTAAATTTCGAAACCAGAAAACAAAAAGCTCTAATAAATGCATTCTTTTTCCACACAAAGCAACATATAAAAATCTCTCTCTCTCTCTCTCTCTCTCTCTATCTCTCGGTATCTTTTATTAAACTAGTTCAATATCCAAATTGAAATCCTTCTATAAAAATTTCAGAAATATAAAAAATAATTTTTATCTCTCTTTTACAGGCAGCGCTATTCTTCTGACATAAGATCACTCACATTTCATAGGACTCTCTCTC
>NC_089785.1:14880862-14925862 GCF_040412425.1 Macrobrachium rosenbergii | reverse complement strand
TGTAGTTCGTGCTGATGAATATTTCTGCATAAAAGGTATGTTTGGTATTTACCTAGGAAAAAAATTAAGATGTATCTCTTTAGCACTCCGGTTCAAAAAATATTTACCTCAATAAGGAAAGTGCCAGTCCAACTCACTAGTTGGATCGATTCCGTAATATATACTACATTCCCACAGAAATCCAATCACTTCAAGTTAATGAATCCAATATAACTAAATTTTCCAATTTCCTACTTTAATGCTTTATGCATGATAACAGCATATTACCGCATTCCTGTGTTAAAATATCCGCATTCACTACTTCTCCATTCTCAAGGAATAACCCACCTGAGCTGATCACCCAGGCGCGTGTGGGATGCGCCGTCTGGTGAGTATAGCAAGAACTACCTTCCTTCTCCTCTACGTCATACAACCGAGGAACTTTGGAAAAAGTTCGATTTTGGCAAAAGCAAATAAGATTATTTTGGCTGAGCTTTTCATTTGCGATCAAAAGGACGCATAGAAAAATATTTTGAGAATGAACTATACTTTCATTCTGAACACCTTCCCAGGGTTAACAACTAATAAATATCACGTAGCCTAAGCAACTTAGAAAAAATAACGAAATTTTTACATGATACTAACTAAAGTAAATGAAATGCACTGAATTGTTTTTATTCTTTAATTTCAGTAGTTTACTGGGCTGAATGTATGTGTACTGGACTGGCTAAATAAATTCCAGGGCCAGGATAAGGTTTCTGGGTAGCCTCAGCTGAATAACCCACCTGCCATCACCCAGGCGTGAGCTATATATATATATATACTATTATATATATATACTATATTTTATATATGCGATAAAAGGACATATATATATATATATATATATATATATATATATATATATATATATATATATATATATATATATATATATATATATATATATATATATATATATATATATATATATATATATATATATATATATATATATATATATATATATATACATATACATACCAGGGTGTAGCTATTAAGAAACTGTCAGTCCTCAAATTCCACCACATTCATAATTTGGCTGTAAAATCAACCCCTAATCCACAAAACGGCTGATTTCAACCCTCGCCTTTATCTACATTTTTCTAAACTCGAATTCATTTCTTCTTACCCACGCCCTTCTCTACTTGTCTTGACGAAAATCTTCATAGCTATCCTGCCTTCCACAGCTCGTTTAATTCTGATGCAACCATGAAATGTTCCAACACCCTTTCTATTCTAAAATATTAAAATACTTGCTTATTGGGTTAAACGTGTGTAGGCTAGGGTTTCCGGGGTTAGCTTAACAGAGGCTGCTGTATATATTTATATATGTATATAAATATATACATTCATACACACACACACACACACACACACACATATATATATATATATATATATATATATATATATATATATATATATATATATATAATATTATATATATGATTTGTATTTTAAGTACAAATGACAAAACTGTCATCAGTCACAAGAACTGGAGCTGGGGAAGGTAGGTAATGACAACAACCTGTCAACTAAGTCACACTTTGCTGAACTGCTCTCCATAATGACACTTTTCGAGTCCTGACATGTGGGAAATGTCCTTGAATTCATCCATAAATCAGAATTTCACCTGTTTCTAAATACTTGGGAATTAGGAACGTAAAGAAATGGCTTGCGACCACTGTTACTAATAAATCTTGTAACACCGCCAGAGATCACACAAAATATATGTATGTATGGGTGTACATTATATATTGTTACGTATGGGGGCTTGTCTGATGAGTTTATTACTTGATTAACGTAATTTATGAGGCCCTGAGTGCCAAGGTCACACGTAACCTGTCAGCTAAAGCTACAAATTAACCTCAAAGACAGATGTTTATTAACGAAATAAGGTCGCCAGTCGAGAAGGAAACCTCGATACAAATAATATACAGTTCGCTACAAAATTACTTGAACATTCGCCCAAATTCGGACGCAGTCAAACTTTCCTTCGCTTCAGTAAGGTTTTTAACACAACGGATTATCGTGCGCAGTACGGGTAAAGGCTATTCCTCTTCTGAACAATGGGATCGAAGCACAAGGCTGCCTAAATGCTGTAAATTACTCATTTAACCTTCCCTAATTCCTAGTTACTTCACGGGAATAGTGGAATGTTGCTAAACAATATAAATTATTCTTAATCAAGACTTCATAAAAGTAAACTGTTTATACCACTATTCGTAGATGGTGGCTAAGAGGGAACAACAGAAACTGGAAATACAGGAAAGAGACACTAGCAAGTCGACGAAACTTTGAAAAAATTCCAGACTTACCGTTATACGTAGATTTCTGCGCACACAACGGACGATCGGACGGTCTGGGATTATTTCGCCACTTCAATTGGTAAAATAAGACGGAAAGACAAAGGGACGAAGAGCCGGAAGCACAGACGTGCATTCTTCACGATAGTTACTTTCTCTCTACGACCTCTTTCGGTCATACACAGGGCGGCGGGAAGGCAGTGTCTCTATGCCCTCGGGGTCTGAAATTTTGTCAAGTCATTCCCGAAGTTAGAACAGGGAAAAGGACCCACCTTCGATAGAGGTTACTTGTGGAAACCTTCCTAGTCCTGCTACCCTGCCACGGGCGTTAAATTTGAATTGACTAGCGCTACCCTGCTCAGACAAAGACGTCTCCCGTCTTTGTCAAAATGATATTCCTACAATAAATGCATAGAGGGTGAACGGCAGAATATTTATAGAAAAAAAACATAATATAAATATATATATATATATATATATATATATATATATATATATATATATATATATATATATATATATATATATATATATATATCCATATAATATATATGGTTTCGCAATAATATACAAGACCTAATACTCCACCGCAATCACACTTTAAATGTCAAATTGTGGATGCATTCCTCGTGACAACAAACATTGCAACATTCTTGAAAATGTTCCATTTTCGTTCCTTTTTTATGCTCCCTGTCGAGGAAAACTGCTTATTCTAACACTCACCTGATAAATAGTTCTCTAAATTCAAACTCATTTCCTCATACCCATGACCTTCTCTTTTTGGTTTAATGGAAACCTTTAAAGCTATCACGCTTCTTTCAAGACCCTTCAACTGTCTCTCATTCCGACACTTCCATGAAAATAACAATCCATCGCCTTTCTCTTCTCAAATACTCCAATACTGTATTCTGAATACGGATATGAATGCAGCCTTTGGACAAGACATCTACTGAGGTATATACGTAACTTACGTAACTTCGAGATCCCACTGAACAGCTTAAAGTTTGCCCAGTCATCATTCCCTTTTCTGCCTTCATCCACAAGCACAAACACCGCATGGCAGAGGCATCAGGCAGCCACAGGAAACCCACCTCACAGTCATTCCCTAGCAAGGCCTCACTGAAAACCGCTCCTCCTTAGTGCAGGTTCCAGGCTGACGCCTTGGAAAGTTGGGAGTGACATCAGGAAACCCCTGGGTACCTGCCATTGCAGCCCAGAGCACCTGCCCTCCCGTGTGCTTTGCAGTTCTCATCCGTTCGTCCCAAAAGCAGGCTACATCACGTGACCCAGACCACACAATGGCCCCACAAACATTGCATCGAATTCATTGTTTTCATCTGATTATCCAATTATGTCTTACAATACTGTATTATCTATTAAAATTTCTCTGTTGACACTTTTGATTTATTCTCTGTAAGCTGGATATTATACAGTATATTGAATATTATCGCTAACAGCCATATATAGTTATTACCCCAACTATCTTGAAACTGAATTGGCCTGGGAGGTTGAACCACCAGATCGGTTTCCTGGTCATTTTTGTACTGAGGATCTCGACTGCTGACATCAACAGAATTTGCGATGACAAGAAAGCTAGTAAGGCAGCCATGCTGAAATACTGTCTATTTTACAGTGGCGTATACAAGCTTTTCAAAGTTCCTATTCGATGGTAACCACTGAAACCTGCAGACTCCTACGAAGAGGGCCAGTTTTCAACAGATTATTAGCGATGTTTCGACAGATTGCTTTTTCAAAGGAAACTCAAAAATACAATAACACAAAAAACTGCCAGATAATCCCATAAAAATTTGAAATTCCCATCCTTTAAAAATACTCTTTAAATGTGCTTAGCCTAAACCTCCTATTTTTCATTCAAAATCCGAGGAAACCAATTAAAGGGAAAGGCTGCAACCCCTTCCCCCAAATGCCACGAAGGAACTAACAACCAAAAGACGCCCACCTCATCCCTTGTGAACAGCTGCGAACGAAATTTTTTTTTTTTTTTTTTTTTAGAAAATTCCAAAGTTTCCAGTAACTCTGAAACCAACTCATTCTCAAGACACCACAAAATTTTGACCCCTCCTTATCCCAACAAATATAATAATAATAATAATAATAATAATAATAATAATAATAATAATAATAATAATAATAATAATAATAATAACAATAACAATAATAATAATAATAATAATAATAATAATAATAATAATAATAATAATAATAATAATAAGGCTTGTTGTTGAAAACAACAAAAATGTAAAAATTCTGATCTACAACAATAATGATACATTTCCAGTAAGTAATAGATATTTGTCATTCAAAATCTACCAAAAACAAACGGGAAACACTGCGCACACCAAACACGACAGAAATCAGTAACCGTCCAGGGACACAATCCAAAACAAAGTTATTAACAAGAATAAACAATGAGCACGAAATTATTATTATTAATAAAATATTTTGGAGCCTGCCACCGATTCACTCTCAAGAAATACACGATCCCGAAAATCATAAAAAAAAAACAATTCATGTCAATAAACAAGAATAAGAGTAAAAGCACAAGGAATAAATGAAGGAACACTTACGCCGTCACTGGCAAAGTTCTTGAATCGTCAAAGGTAGCGGTGTTTTGCTCAAGACTTCACGACACTGGAGCCCAATTTCCTGTAAAGGCACTTTTTTATAACACTCACATGGGCCTTCCCTCTATCCTCCTCCGCTGTCTATAACGTCTAGCTAATGATTAATTACAATATAATCAACGAAAATTGCGAGAACTTAACCACTCGTTGGCTAAACGACAACTAATCGCAAAACGAGGAAAGTCTTTGTAACAGGGTTTCCATGAAGAGTGGTTGGTTTTACCTAGACCAATGAAAATTTTACCCTAGATTGAGCATTTTTACCTAGATTATATATACTGTATTAATATATATATATATATATATATATATATATATATATATATATATATATTAGCGCGAAGGTGGACCATGGAAACGTATTCATCTCTACATAATTCTTTATTTCCAACGTTTCGTAATAAAAAAAGCTTTATTACATCATCAGGAATCTGTTAAATAATGAATAAAATTACTTTAAAAATTGCTCTTAAAATCAATAAAATCCATAAAATACTTCACAGTTAAAATACAAGATAAAAAAAAACGAAAAAAAAAACAAAAAAAAAAAAAAAAAACATAAAAGCAAAATCAAAGACCGCTAACCAACCTTATACCAAGAAGGCAGAAGACAGAATACATAAAAAAAAGTTTAACTCAGGTACAGCTGAGTGGAGGAGGTCTGGGTATTTAACTGGGGAACCAGTTGTTTAATAAATAATGATTCCAGGATAGGCAGTTCGTATGCATTAGTTGTTTGGCCTATGATACAGAAATCGTTTCTATCAATATATGTTTTACAAATTTTCGAATGGTTTCTTATGCTTGAATGCTCGGGATTGGAGAGCCTACAGCCAGTCCGAAAACTTAATCCCCGATGAGAGTCGATTCTGACCCTCAGTAACTTCCTCGTGGATCCGACATATGTCCCAGAGTTACACTTAGGGCAAGTATACTTATATACCACGTTAGAGGTCAATAGAGGGTTTAATCGATCTTTGTATCTGAAAAAGGAACCAAGATTCCCTGATGATGTAATAAAGCTTTTTATTACGAAACGTTGGAAATAAAGAATTATGTAGAGATGAATACGTTTCCATGGTCCACCTTCGCGCTAATGTATACCACTGGCCGTCGCCTACTTCTGTTCTTATATATATATATATATATATATATATATATATATATATATATATATATATATATATATATATATATATATATATATATATATATATATATTTGTAGTAAAGGTTTAGGCAATAAGCTACAGAACTTTTTATTGTCCTTTAAACTGTTCTCTTTTCCAAAGAAAACAAAATGTTGAAAGGTGGTACTTACCTTTGAACAATGCTAGCTTATAAAGACATGCTATAGAGCCTGATATTGTGCGTGAAATTCACCACTTAAGGCCAAAGTTGACACCACACCAATGATTCCCAAAACTGAAAAAATAGGCTATACAAAGGAAAATAATTTGTCCAAATATTTGACTTCATCATGAGAAACTAAGAAAAATACTAGGCTACACAAAAGGATAAGATAAGAACTTGTAAATAATCTGTATGCTTAAGCAAGAATAAATGGTTACTGAATGTATGTAGCAATATTTACCAAAAAATTTTCATATCCTATATTAATAAATGCATGCAGGGCTTATTCAGTAATTTCATTTATTAGTTAATAAACTAAATGCAATATTTACTTTCATTTGCCAAACAATTAAGTGAATCCTCAGAGGTGTTCCAAACAGGCTACCACTTATGTATTATTTCAAAAACATTTTATATAGGCTAATACAGCCAAAAGAGAAGCTGTAAGTTTTGACTGATAATTTCTAATGGCAAATTTTTTTCACACCAATTAGGCCTATACGATATTCACAATATCACAATGTTCTAATAATCATGATTTCTTAACTGAATTTCAGATATACCGTAGGCTTACATTATATACAAAATGAGGAATAGTTCAATTAGATTAGGCAAGATCATTTGTTCTTTTTAAATTTATACTCATGTAAGCTACCTACAACTTCAAATTGCTTCTGATTCAGAACAAGTGGCATCACTTCGAACATTATTTATAGCTTTAAGTAGTTTTTCATCGATTTGCATACTGTGAGCTGAAAGTTCCTTGTTCTTTAAATAGTATACAGTATGCATCAAACCACGTAGCCTACCGTTTCGTTTTTCAATCTTGTCCTCTCAGTGGTCTTTGTTAATTAAGTTGAGTTGACTAAAGAAGCGTTCAGCTGAAGCATTAGAGAAAGGCAGTGATAACAGTGTTGACATTATTTGATATAAATTTGGATAACATTGTAATCCTGCATCATTTTTACGACTGAAAACAATGGTCCAGTACTTTACAGTATCTAATTAAGCAGATAGTTCCTCGTCCAAATAATGCTTTCTCCACTCAATATCTCCATCTTTTTGTCAGCAAATTTGCTTAGCTGCGGTATTTCATCAAACAAAAATCCTAAAGAGGGAGGGTCAAGAGAAACAGCTGCACAAGGGTTAAGACATGATACGACTTTATACACGCTATCCTCTAAAGAAAAACGCGTTTGTATTTGTGATACAGCCTCCACTAAGAATGACCGACAATTCTTGTAAAAAACTGCAAGCTTCTCATTAGTCATATTACCTGATTCCTTCA
This sequence comes from Macrobrachium rosenbergii, assembly GCF_040412425.1. Taxonomy (NCBI): domain Eukaryota; kingdom Metazoa; phylum Arthropoda; class Malacostraca; order Decapoda; family Palaemonidae; genus Macrobrachium; species Macrobrachium rosenbergii. Next base: position 14,918,250 of record NC_089785.1, on the reverse strand, counting down.
GCTTATCTATTGTATGCGTTGCAGATAACCCAATATAAATATTTTCATCAGAAATGCAAGCACTGGAAAATGTTGGGTGTGATGGATTCAGAAGTGATATATCTGCAGTCTTTACATATCTAACATTCATGAAATCTGAGCACAAACTTCTAATTAATTTACAAGTTTCACTTTTAACAGAGAAAAAATTGGGAGACTTTGACTGAAAAAGGGTATTGAATTGATTGAATTTTCCAAGATTATAATCAAGAAATTCTAGATAAGCAACAGTTACTTCATTTCCTAGAGCATCTACAATCATGTCATTGACTTGTGTAGGATCACTGAATGCTAATTCCCTGAAATACAAAATTAAGGCATCCCATTGCTCCAACAACCTCTTGACACAAGCCTGAAGTGACAGCCACCTTGTCTGGCCTGGTGCTAGGATCTTATGTGGCTGTATTTCAACAAATTTTTGAAATTCATTTAGTGCATACTGCCTCTTTGAACTCAAATTAAAATGGGAAAATATATTACGGCACAAATCTTCAATGTATCGAGGCAATTTCAGACATGCATATGATGCAGCTAGATGAACCATGTGGCAGGCACACTTAACGATAACAACTTTAGGTAAAACTGATTTAAGCAAAGAGGCAACTGAATGACGAGCTCCCATCATAACATTTGTTGTGTCAGAACAGCAGCCTGCAATGTTCTCTAAAGGAATATCCTTTGAGGTAAAACTTTCTTTAAGAACATTGAATAGCCCAGCAGCCGAACTATCATAAACTTCAATTAAATAAAAAAATGAAGTTTGCAATTTACCATCCATAAAATACTGCACGATAATGCACAATTGTTTCGTGGAACTTCTGTCTGTCGTTTCATCAATAATAACTGAAAAGAGGCACTGTCTTAATACTTCATACAGATCCCTAGCAAAAACTTTACCGAAAACTTGTCTGATGATGTTTGATGCTCTCTGCTTACCTAACTTTACCTTCTTCAATGGTATATCTCCAAGAAACACTGCATGCAGTAAATCCATAAAAGGTTTGCAAAGAGAAATAGCCAGATGGTGTTCTGATAAAAATGCACAAACCATTAATTCAATTCTACGAGCTGATCTTTGAATTGGCTCGGCTGATGATACAAAAGTAGACATTGACTTAGTTTTAGAAATCTCCAAACTAAACCTTTTATGCTTCTGAGATGCTGCATGTCGCGCAATTTCAGATTTACCACATGTAATATCTAGGTTACATATGCTGCAAAAGGCCAAATCTTTTGAAGAAGTTGATCTATTCGACTTTGCTAACCATCCTGAAAACTGAGGTTCCGACATCCAGCTATCTCTCCACCTTTGAGAATATATTTTGATATTGCAATCTTTTGCTTTTTTTCTTGGGGGAGTATTCGGATCCTCTACAATCTTGTCGGGTGCTGTTCCACTTTCATCACTATCAATTGCAATTCCTCCTAAAGGGATAAGAAAACCATTCAGTTTCTGCATTACATTTTTTTTTTATCCTAATATAAGATATGCCAAGTACAAAAACATGCAAGAGTTGACCTGATTTATCCCAAGTGAAACGACGTATATTAGGCCTACACCAATTGCATACCTTGATATATATTCTGTCAAGGAATGGTTAGTGGATTAAGAAATTCAAAGTACTAATAAAGAATTGCCATGCATTAATGCTGATTGCATAAATTACTTTTGATGTATTATACTACAGAAGTAGATATTGGGTACTTCGTTATATGAATGGCTTGTGACGTTTCATGATCAAACTGAAAATGTTCTTTCATAGAACTGTAAATAAAATGCTATTTATTTTTACCTGAAGTGGCAGTGCTAGTTTCATGTATATCATGATCCTTTGAAGTACTAGGCACATGTTCTGGGTCATCTAAATCCTCCTCTGGAGAGCTATTCAAGGCAAAACTTCTTTTTTTCGTGGCTTTACTTTTCTTGGCAGAACTGGATTTTATATTCCCTTTGGTCCCGTTACCTAAAATTATATGATACTCACTTATTGTTGATTAAATGTGTTGAGAAGGAGAAGTATGGATATATATATATATATATATATATATATATATATATATATATATATATATATATATATATATATATATATATATATATATATACATATACATTATACACACACACACATATACATATATATATATATATATATATATATATATATATATATATATATATATATATATATATATGTATGTATGTATGTGTGTGTATGTATGTGTGTGTGTGCTTGTGAGTGTGTGATGGGTTAAGTATTTACAAATATTCTTTGAATTCGAATGCAAGTTACATTTGATAATCTATTATTATTTCAAGAAAGTTAATCAAATATAGTGCAATCAGTTAGAACGTATATACGGTAATTCTTCATTGATCTGAAATAAAATCTGGTCCTAATCATTCTCTACTCTTTCAAATTCCTTCAATCTGCTCTTATGAACCAATTTACTTTGTGAGACAAGAACAATAGCATCTGTTACTCTATAAGGGTACAACAGCATTTATATTCTACCTGAACTGGCAATGCTAGACCCATGTGCATCATCCTTTGAAGTACTAGGCACAGGGTCTGGGTCATCTACATCCTCGTCTGAAGCACTATGCCAGGCAAAAGTTTTCTTTTTGTAGTCATTAACATCTTTACCTAAGAAATAAATATCATACCACTCTTATTAGCTCACAACTATGTAGACCATTATTTTTTTTTTCTTTCCTCTATTAAGCAGCGGGAACTGGAAGTAGAACTAATTCTATTGGGACAACATGCATATAACTTTCATTAGGGTAAGCGGTAGGCCTACTGCAAATGTTTCTTAACAATTAGCATCAGTATTCTAGAATCTCATCTAAGGAATCAGGAAGTATTTGTGTGTGTGTGTGGGGGTTGAGCAAGTTCTTATGCCTCACAGAAGAGGCTAGGCTGCAGTGTTCTTATTTCAACTAATGCCCATTGTTCTGGAATTTCAGGCCAATTCACTAATTTATTTTTACAGACAAAATATGAAGTATTAAAAATGAAATCCTCCTAGAGATGAAGTTAAAATGTCACATACACTTTCTTTTAGTTTCATCAGTGTGTATATATATATATATATATATATATATATATATATATATATATATATATATATATATATATATATATATACTAGCAGAGGTACCCGGCCATGCCCGGGTGTTGGATAGTAGAGGTACCCGGCCCTAGGAGTGGTTGCTTGCTTTTTATATACTCCCTGGGTCATGTAGTTTCAGAATATAAATGATCATGGGGTCAATCTTCAAAACCATAGAAGTGGTTGCTTGCTTTTTCCTGCACCTACAGGAGGGAGACGCCCTCTGGATGTGAAATATACTCCCTGGTTCATGTAGTTTCAGAATATATATGGTTATGAGGGTCTGTCTCTAAAACCATAGGAGTGGTTGCTTGCTCCTTCAGGAGGGAGACGCCCTTTGGAAATGAAATATACTTATCCAAGTACCCTGGGGCATGTAGTTTCAGAATATATGTGGTTATGGGGTTCTATCTCCAAAACTCTAGCATTGGTTGCTTCCTTTTTCCTGCACTTTCAGGAGGGAGACGCCTTTTGGAAATGAAATATACTTATCCAAGTGCCCTAGGTCATGTAGTTTCAGAATATATACGGTTATGTGGGTTTATCGCCAAAACCCTATGAGAGGTTTTTCCTGCACCTTCAGGAGGGAGACGCCTTTTGGAAATGAAATATACTTATCCAAGTGCCCTGGGTCATGTAGTTTCAGAATATATATGGTTATAGGGGTCTACTTCTAAAATCTTGGGGGTGGTTGCTTATTTTTTCCTGCACCTTCAGGAGAGAGACGCCTTTTGGAAATGAAATTGATGCCCGGGTGAAGGATAGCAGAGGTACCCGCCCCTGGGAGTGGTTACTTGCTTTTTATATACTCCCTGGGACATGTAGTTTCAGAATATAAATGGTCATGGGGTCAATCTTCAAAACCATGGAAGTGGTTGCTTGCTTTTCCCTGCACCTACAGGAGGGAGACGCCCTTTTGATGTGAAATATACTCAGTCGGTCATGTAGTTTCACAATATATATAGTTATGAGGGTCTATCTCTAAAACCCTAGGAGTGGTTGTTTGCTTTTCCTGCTCCTTCAGGAGGGAGATGTCCTTTGGAAATGAAATATACTAATCTAGGTAACCTGGGCCATGTAGTGTCAGAATTTATATGGCTATGGGGTTCTGTCTCCAAAACTCTAGGAATGGTTGCTTTTTTTTTCCTGCACCTTCAGGAGGGAGACGCCATTTGGAAATGAAATATACTTATCCAAGTGCCCTGGATCATGTAGTTTCAGAATATATATGGTTATGGGGTCTATCTCCAAAACCCTAGGTGTGGTTACTTGTTTTTCAGGAGTTCATGAACAAACAAACAAATAAACAAACAAACAAACAAACAAACAAACAAACAAACAAACAGACAGGAGCTACAACTTTATTATATTAGATATAGATATATATATTAGTTAACAATATGGGCTTGCGCTAACCTGGAAGTCTCATTCACTTTATTATTTACTTGCAATTCATCGACGAAATTATGAGGTGTGATAAAATATATTAATATTTTATAATAAATCGAAAATATAGTGGGCTACACTATTCAGGAGTTAGAAAGATAATTACAATTTGTTAGACTAGGCGATCTGAAACAGTTTTGTTATGATCGGCGATCATGATTCGACAAACCAATTCTATCAGCAAACTGCAGTAACAACAAATTTAGCTTCATATGCTTACCTTTCTCTTTTTTTAACCAATTCAAAAGAGACATTTTGGTAGTAGCCAATGCTTCTTATAGGATATATCGATACAATTCACAATAATCCTCATACACACTTGGTAGTAGGCTAACTAACCAGAGTTCCCAGACTGGCATCCCCGGAAAATTATGAAAATGCGTAGGTTACTATTTCCCTACGCGTAATATACAGGTAGCGACGTGATTGCTCAACGCCATTACCACATAACCGCCCACCCACCCACCCATTCTCCAAATTGGCGCCAATGATCTTCCCTTACATGCAGCAACTTGCATATCAGACTGTTACGACCTTGTAAAACATTATATTTTATTTATATGTTCTATATGATATAAGACAGATTGTTTACAAATTATACAAATTTCATTTGAAAATTTTGACAAATTCCTGCAAAGTAATGCATTTGCCAGGTTATAGTTTACTGGTGGTAGGCTACCCTGATTACCCTAGATTTTAGATATTTTTCTTTTACCCTAAACACTACCCTAAGGGAGATCTGATTACCCTATTTTAGGGTACGCTACCCTAAAATGGAAACACTGCTTTGAAAAGTACGTTGGCTGGGGTTGGGTAGGGAGTAAAGGGGTAGCTGGTACCAATTTTCATTTTGATTTATTGTTTGGCGACAACTTCACTATTTTAATATTGACTGTTTCATATAAGAATTATAGTTTTTAAAAAAAGTGCAAATTCAATATAATACAGATAAAATTATACTAGAATTAATATTTTCCTTAACGAATGCTAACACACTACTTCACGTTACACCGACTAGTGGCTGGGTAGTACCAACCTCTGGTCAAGTTCCTATAACTAAACAAACTAATAACAACGATGAAAATCACATAAAATATTCAGATGAAAACTTTATTTTATAAAAGTAAGTATGAAGTTAATTTTATACTAAAAAATGATAATAGTGATAAAATATTAATGACCAGAGCGTCATTACTGTTGGCATTCCTTGAAGCCACCCAACCAACAGAATGACAAGAGAAGCACGTGGGACGGGACCCGTAGAGGAGAAATTCCTTTAAATAATAAACCTTTCTCACCCTTATGTCTCTGTGCCTCTCACTGGTCAGTTCTTCACCGGAACATCATAAAAAAAAAGGACAAATTTTTTGAGGCTACAAAATAAATGCTCGAAAGGATTTGCTTTCAAACTGTCAAAGAAGGTTTTTATCTTTTATATTCCAATGATATTGATGTTTCATTAGAGGTGTTAGATAATTTTCATTCCTATTACAAAACCGTCGTGTTGTATGTGATGATATAAACACTGGTCGAGTGGTCGTAGACCTTTTTTTTTTTCTTTGCTATCATGGGACTTTCGATCATAATTTGTGAACTGCAACGTTCAAGAGGAATACACATTGTCCTTTACTTGGTAAAGGACAGTAAGTCGAAAGGCCTAGCACCACTTCATTGTTTCACTTTCCTTCGTGGTGTTGCCTTTATTTATATATTCATCACGTTCCATACTTTCGTGATTCAGTTACACACACACACACACACACACACACATATATATATATATATATATATATATATATATATATATATATATATATATATATATATATATATATGTGTGTGTGTGTGTATATATTCAAACCTTAGAGTCGTAAACAATTACTGAACTGCAGTATTTTGCTGAAAAAATGAGTTAAACAATTGACAGAATTCAGTCGTATGACTCATATCGAAGTCACCTGAAGTCATTTACTGACAATACGATCTAAGATTTATGTGAGGCAGATATTAATGAATGTGAAAAATTTGTCGTTTGATGCCATTAATTTTATTGCATATACAATGGGGGGTAAATGTTTGCATGATTTACGTTCGTTTATGCGAGATAATAACTACAACTTGGTTGTCATATTCATAAGCTGAGCATCTGGGAGTAAATGTCATTTGTCCAAGTGGAAGGAAATGTTGGGATGTGTGGATGAGCGCTTATGCTAGAAATCACTAGAACTTGCAGCTGTTATTAAGAAATCAGGTTCGTTAATCTTATGAAAATGTTATTCTTGAAGTTTTTACAAAAATCGTTTTAATGTTTAGCTAAATGAAAATTCTATAACATTTTTTTATCTTTATTTTATCAAGTGAATAACAATGTCTTTTCATAAAACTGATCTAGCTGTTCAAAAAATAGTTTCCACTTTGCACCCATTTACTACTGCTGTTTTTTTTTTTTTACGGAAATCAGCCAATATTATCGAAATACGAGTTAATTACTCTCACAAACATGATAAAAGTGAGTTTTATTAGACATATAAAGACATAAAATAACCCCCAAGAAATAATTCCAAGTTTCTTGCAGTACTTGCTTTTTGTTGTGGATGAGGTAAGGCTCATTGAGACACGAACGACCTCACTCGAATTCACAGTTCTCAAACTTACTATGAGACTATCATAGTATGGGGAGTGGGGTTAGAGAGATACTCTGTAATAAGACGCCTATTAATAACTAAATTACTATTACCGCTGACTTCCTCAGTTGGGAAACCAGCTACTTGAGGAGGCAGATTCTCTAGAACCTCATAGTTGTTTTGTAAACTTAGAAGCGCCAGGAAATGTACATCAGACCTTTGTACTTATGCACACTACAACCCTTTTCATTTCTGTGTTGCATAATCCGGATGACATGAAGATACAACGCCAAAATGACAGGTAAAATCGCACAACTGACCCCAGTTCCACTATTCCCATTTTTCTGCAAAATATGCACAGAATCACAGAATCTGAGACCTTCAACTGTTACCATTCGTCTCTCTCTCTCTCTCTCTCTCTCTCTCTCTCTCTCTCTCTCTCTCTCTCTCTCTCCTTCGGGAGGATGCTGCGATATCAAAAATACTACCTATAACAACATCTAAAACAGTTACGAAATTGACATGTGCTTTCCTTTAGTAAGGATATTTATATCGATGGTCTGTCTCTGTGGTGAACGTAGAGTGGTACCCTTTTGCCTTGAGCACCAGAGAGAGAGAGAGAGAGAGAGAGAGAGAGAGAGAGAGAGAGAGAGAGAGAGAGAGAGAGAGAGAGAGACTTTGTACAACAATATGTTACTGAGCCTTTCCATAATTCATACCTGCCGAAAATATTGCTCATTCCATAATTCAAAACCGAGGGGCAGGTTCGGAAACAGGTGGGAGTGATTGACTCTCGATATTTCATTCACTCTGTTTACCAAAAATCAAAACGAAACCGACTGGTTATTCAGAGAGAAAGGTCTTTCCAATACCAATATTTGATGATCTGGAATCAGTAGATATACTGTAAAACCTGATTTTCGTTTGCTCCAGTTCGCCTGGAACTTTACAATCTTTTCCAGCGGTCGCGTTTGCATATTTTTTGACAGTGGTTAAGCGATATACAGAAACCAATCATTATTCAGGTTGTAATTCTACAATTTTTCTTTTCATAGATAATATGAGCAAATCAGTCCTCCGTTCTGTTTACCGCATCTCCATTAAATATATTCTCAAGCCTGTTAACTGAGCATCTTTTTTTTATGGATTTCTTCACAAGCAAAATGCTTCCTGTAATCCCCAAAGCTTATGGTTTCAAATCTTGAAATCGTTCAGAATCTTTGTATTATGTTAACATCTGAACAATGTAGCCACTTAGCTAATTAACCCATGGCTCATTATTCTAAATCCAAGAAATAATCAAAAGATGGAAATAAAACATTGCATTTCCAACCGTCTGAAGATAAATCAAGTTCCGCTTTGATTTCCTGTGTTCAATTTTATTTCGAAATGAAAAATTGTATATTTAAGCAGAAAAGCCCATTTTAACAGAAAACAGAAGAGACAAAAAATAACTTTTCTCAATATGTTTTCTAGCTAATTAATTTTATGCATTTTCAAGATGACAGCGACAGCAGTTTCAGTGAACAAAATGACTGCTGAAGATATTGCAGAAAATCATCCGGTTAATGAGTCACTTGGACTTGTTTCAGTGACAAGAGCTAAGCTTGTAACTGCTCTGTATTTGTCAAAAGTGCCAAGTCAACTATATGCTTGTAAAAGTTCCTTTTTTGACGCAATTTAGGACCCCTAAACTGTAGAGCATTCATTCACTATTAAGCTGCGAGAGTGTAAAACTGAAACTAGCTGTAACAGTTGCAACATGTCAGATCATGTCTCTTTTTCGGGAATGAATTTGATGCTAAACTAAAATGACTTTTCGTTATGAACATCTTACAACTGGATCACTCCTTGATCCTCGACATTCAAGTATTGTTTTCATCGGATAAAATTACATATTTATGTTGCACGATGCTTTTCATTCATTCAAAAACATTTAAGGCTTCAACTGGAGGAATACAGAGCTGAATATTTTATATTTTGGAATAAAATGTAAATTATACCATGGCAGTGAGCCATAATGGATTCATGACAATTATATCTCTACTTATAACTTTTCCATAGTTCTCGATTCAAATGCAGAACATAAAATCCACATCAAAATAAAAAATTGCTAACTTATGCGTGAGCGTTATTTTTTACGTATGGCTGTATGCATTTATTATGAATACACTAGTGACCTCGCACAACAAAAGGTCCATTTTTCTTTCTCAAATCATTGGTTACAATGGAAGTTTTCGCTGGAGAGGTCCAGTCATACAAAAAGTTTCTTTCTCTGGCAATATTTTAAGACGTTTTTGATTTTAGGGATAAAGTAGATTAAAATGTTCCAGGGCCCCTCCTCGTGGATAAGTGTTTTACCTCTCTCTCTCTCTCTCTCTCTCTCTCTCTCTCTCTCTCTCTCTCTCTCTCTCATGTAAATCATGAAAAATGAAAATATAGGCTATGTGTTGAATTCTCTCTCTCTCTCTCTCTCTCTCTCCCTCCGAAACACATTCAATGTTTCTCTCTCTTTATGTTCACAGAACTTGAATCATGAAAATAGCTGAAAATGTGTGGGGGATGGGTGAATGTTTTTCTCTTACAGGTATTAGTTTATTTCTTAAATATCCTCCGAAACACATTCAACATTTGTGTATTCTTTATATTCACAGTACTTGGACTGACAATAGCTGGAGCATCTGTGACTATGAGGTCTAATCTACTGCCAGAGATGTGCCTGGGTTCCTCAGTTAGCTGGACAGATTCGGAGGATACACAGAACTCAAGAGCAGATCGGCCATGTTGATCCATGGAATCAATTTAGCCACTCACTGTGCTTTGCATGACAGTCTCAACAAATAACGAATAAAGTTTTTGAATCCTAAGACTAATCCATATATAGAACTGTCGATATTTGGATTGCGGTAAACAGTAAATACGTAAACACTGTAAAACTAGTGAAAATTTTCAAACAAAGAACTTCATGGCAACTACACTCCAAATTTTACTGACGGTAAATAGGTCGTCCGGACCTAATGTATACAGCAACACCTTGCGCACGTGGGAAGTTGTGACGATAAATAAAATCAGGGCCATCAAACTCCGGGATTAAAAACCCAACCTTTGACTTGTTACTACTTACAAGACTCTCGGATAAAAACATCAAATCGTAGTTACGGGCACAACTCTGCAGATGAAGAAAATTGGACCTTAAGCCCCGAATATCTGAGTAAAGTGATTTGCAATTTTTCTTTCTGTAATGAGTAACAGGCCCACGGTTCAGCTCCATGTCTCCCGAAAGAATTAAAATTAAAACTATAAAATCAGTATCAAAACTAAAAGATAGACTCAAAACAACAGGAACATTGCAAAAATCAACAGAACCAATAAACAACAATATGATCAACAGCATCAACAGTATTTACACCATTTACAAAATTCTTTTGAAAGTATACACAACGTGGTAAAAACCTCTGCAGTTATTTCATGATTTTATTGTAAAGTAAATATTTCTCTGTTTTGCCTTAGTCACCAGAAACTGGTTTAGGAATTTTTGCTTCCCCTTCAGGGGTTTTGTGTGTAATACTTGTATAGTTTATATTTACCGGCTCGCTTTTCTCTTTTTTTATATATCGACGAGAGGAGTTTTCGTCCTGAGTGTTTGCCTTGTTCCTTGAGCAGTTTCATTTACGGACATGTTTTGTTTGTATAATGTAAGTTTTTGTTATATAAATCAACTGTTAAAGTTGTTTTTGGTTTCGTTATCCCTCTCTTGAGTGAATCTTCTTGCCAGAGTTCTATGCTTTATCTTAAATGTTTGTCTATTGTTGGCAAGCGATTGATAAAGATACCGTTGAATGTAAACAATTTGTTTCGGCTTCGGGATAAAATCCTGAAACTCATAACAACACCAAATCCGTCATCATGCTTTGTTCCTTATCCAGTACTGGGTGTCCTTTCAGTTCCAGATAAAATCATAGTCTGATGCTTTCCTTCTTTTAAGTTTCTTCATTACTTACTGCACTTCAGAACCCATGACTTCATTCACTGATACATTCACGCCCACTTCATCTTCTGGTACATCAGTAAATGATCCTTCTTTATGTCTCTCATGACCTCATAAACATGTTCCGCTCAGCGTTGTCTATCGACGGATGGTGTCGTTGACCCTTCCCTCATTCTGAAAGGTCTTTTCCTCTATTTCTTTTCATCCACAATATTTAACTGACCTCTGAATGCATGGTATTCCTTTTTTCTCAAGTTCTCACCTTCTCTTCTTGCTCTTTATTCAACCTCACTATCTAGAGCTCAGTAATAAGCACATTCTACTTTGCGTGTTCCAACTCTTCTTGAAATTTTCTCAACTTGTAAGATTTGCTTCTTTTCCTGGGTTTCTATATTGTCTCCAAGATTTCACTCGATTTCCTGGGTTTCTGTGCGATCACCCCGTATCCCGATACTTATTTCCAACAAACTGATATACATCCAGTATAGCAAAAACAAAAAGACAGATCATTATCGATACATTGAATATGGAACAAAATGAGCATCTCATTAGTGGAATCGCTAAAACGAAATAAATGCTTATATTCCAGCTCACAATGGACTTCCCAATTTTGAGACCGAAATTATTCAGAGAATCTCAGAAAAAAATAGACATGACGACAAATTTTTTTTTCGTTTTGCAAATAATGAAACCTCCGTCACTTCCTTTGCAGTTAAAGTCGAAATTAATGAGGTGGATTGTGTGACCGATTCATGCATCGACAAAATATTTCCTCGAACCCTAAAGACTTAACTGGAATGATTTCAAACCTTAAAATAACTTGTCCAGAGCCCCCGAATAATTACCTTTAAGACTCAACAAGACGATGTTTAGCTTATGAATGTGGTCCTATTTATTCGCTGACAATTGATGCGGTCGTAACATACTGCATTGTTATTTTACTTGCTCAATGGAAATATGGTTTTTATTTCCTGAATGATACTATTTATCTATAAGTTTTCTAGTCGAGAATATGTTATAATTATTGAAAATCAATGTCCTTTAATTCTAGAACGTAGGCCGGATGCTGTCAGAGAAACAATAGGGCTTCACTAATTTCTGTTGATGTATGTTTGCTTTTGCAAGCATCTGTGAACCCAGTGTTTTTAATATTTTCTATAAAATATTTTGCATATTTATTTATAGAGGCAATCTTTCAACATTAGATTTTTCCTCTTTAATTGGTTATTAAAATCGCGTAAATGATATAAGTGGTTCTACCATATCCGATCAAAGTCTGGAAAAATGCTTTTCAGAAATTCTTGTGATTTTGATAAATATATTGAAAAGATTTTCTTCTCTGTTATATGCTGATATATTTAAAATCAGGTTTTTATAGAAAATCTGATCAGGTTATTCTAATAATAATGCCCTAAAGCTTTTCAACCTAATAAGTAGATATGACTTTGGAATTATGAAAACTAAACTTGGAATGGAATGAAATATAAAACTAAATAAAAATGCAGGGATTTATGAGGTCATTCAACGCTGAAACGAAAATGAGAGCAAAAAGGTTTTAAAGGTGTGAGATGGAAGCAAAGTCACCGAACGATTAGTTAGAGCAAAAGGAATGAAAGGGTTGCATCTATGACCTATGCATGCAAAAACAATTTTTTACAATAAAGCTTCTCTGAATTTTCTTTTAAATAGCTTATCTTCTTTATATAAATTTGATGTCCACATCTTGCAGAGTTAAGATAAATTAATCCACGCCTGTATATTGATGCTTAAATTAACATATTTTGTGTGATTCTCCTTTAGTTTTACGAAAATGATACAATTTACAAGTTGAAAAGATGACTTACTTTAGCTTACTTCTCTACAGAACAACGGCAATAAATCTAAGAGGTAACATTAACAGACTTTCGCTATGTAGAATGGGAGTATCATTAGCAACTTTTGCGAGAAGATTAACCTAAAGAAACAATGCTTTAAATTTAAAGAAAATTATCCATGACATTTTAAATCATTATCCTGATAACATTTGATGAACAATAATTGTAGCAATTTTTTAATAGAAAGAGGATGATTGGTGGCAAAAAAAAAAATCAATTGTTTTAACGATTTGATGAAATTTTGTCAGGATTAAATAAATATATACAGACGCCCATAAACGTTCACCTTTTTAAAAATACTGTACCAGGGTGTACCATCATCTGCATGCCAAAAGAGAATGATTTACGAGTTATGTCTTGCAATTTAAAAGGTGTAGTTGAAGAAAATAATCTTAATAAACTGCTCTTGGTACAGCTTTTATCAATCGCATAAAGTCCCTGGAAAAGACACAAAACTGACAATTAGAAAAAATCGTTAAATATAAAAGTGGTGAAACACAAGTGTCTAGAATTTTCAAAGCCTGGAAACTTCTTAGATAAATCTGCTCCCCAACGTTATTTTAATTCTGACAACTGTTCCAACACTTTAGTAAATATAAAATGGGGATGGATTTCTTGACCTCAAATAATAATAACACTTTTCCTAATAATAATAATAATAATCCATAATAAAATAGACAATAATAATAACAATAAAATACTAATAATAATCTAACTACAATAAAATAACTAATAATAATAATAATAAAGTAAGGACTTTAAAACTAATAATAATAATAATTACTGCAAAATCTTTCACATCGAACAAAACTGACGTCGTTCTGATGAATCCTAGAAAGATTTATCTACCAGAAACCTAACTTTTCTTAACAGAACTACCTACCGAGTACAAATAAAGAACAACTTAAATTTTGAAACATTTCTATTGCTTGGTTTAATGTCACAAAACCCCGAAAATAGGAAAATTATTTCCACAGAGGATCTTTGCAATAACGAGGTCTTGTAGAAAAAATCGTGGGAAAGGTCTTTGCAATCGCCCTTAATTACAGCCAATCAAGGCCTGACGGCTTCCTGAATTCAATGTCGACATACAATTCAGGACAACAATTGTTCCGATGCACTCACTGCAAGAAACCTGGTCAGGAGAGATAATTAATAGCCATCAGTAACCTGATAAACACTAAGAAATAGTGGAAAACAACTCGAGCAGAAATCAAGAAGCGTGGTGAGGAAAGCGCAAAATACCAATAGCGATTTCCTGACCTGGGCAAACTGAGGAGAAAGTCCATGGACATTCTAAAATCACAGGGAAATAAAATCTCATCCTACTTAGAAAATTCAAGACAAATATTTGGATAAACTGTACAATTTTTTCCTTGAGTTGCAAATTCTTGACGACAACAAGACCACTTTATCTGATGGATATTCCCGAAAGACACTGAAGATTGGTTTTATACTACATTTGCAGCTGAATGTTTGTATATAATTACAGAATGATGATCCTATAAACATACAAATATTATATATATATAACTGACATTTTACAAGAAGGAAGATTCTGAATATTCTCTTTCTCTAGCATAAAGCCTCTGAATCTGGAAAAAGGTCATCTGAATCCTCCTGAGGGAAATTCATTCCCTGTTAAAAATAACTTGGAATGATAACAGAATTCATTGGATATTATACTACATTTGAAAAGTTTTGATTACAATGTCCCAGAATGATGAAAAAATTCGCATATATATTTATCTTTTATATATATTTAATGATACCCAATTATAAATGCACCTTCTCATTCTCTTCCCATGACAGAAAACTGAATCTCATTTTATTAAAAATATTTTTTTTATATGATTTCTAATCAATTTAGGCAACGGAGAGAGAGAGAGAGAGAGAGAGAGACTTGAGAGAGAGAATTAAGAGAAATTTCGCATTTCACTCTTCCTACTTGAAGATTACACCTTTGTGAAGAATAGGACTTTCAATAGAAGTTATGGTTTATGACATCTGCTTCCCCTTCAGGCACTCAAGAACTGGGGCATTTTACCTAATCAATCGCTGAAAACAGTGAAAGATTTTCCGCGAAGGAGATGTTGGGACATCAATTGATAAAGAACAGTTGGAGATGTTGGATACAGAAGCTAAAGACCACCGTTGAGATGCTGGAAGCAAGATAAAGAATTGTTGGAATGCTGGACAGCAAGATAAAGAGGGCGATTGGAGATGCCAGAAAATTTAATCAGGAGATGGAGAACCAATAAACCTAATGTACTTACAAACCAGAGATTATCAATTTGCGTTTCAATGTCCCAGGTCCCTCATCAGTGTGAAAGGCATTTTGATGTTATTCTAGATGGATTGTTATAATAACGCATTTTAATCATATTTTGCATCTTCCAGTCTTGATGGTCTATTTTTGTAGAAACCAAACAACAAACTTTCCACTAAAGTAAAAAGTCTGAACGTGTTGTTTTAAGACTGAAGAATTAGAAGAGAGAATAATGGCAAAGTTAAAGTCCTCCTTTAGGGAAAATTATAGGAACAATTTTTATAATTTCTGATAAAACTTTTTGCAAAAAAATTCTGTTTTGTAATTGTTATCGAATATAATCACTGTGTCGAACATTTTTAAATTTGTAATTTTTAGGATTCTTATAATGTTTATTATTAAACTCGGTCTAGAACTCTCATTTCAGCGTATAATGTACATCTGGTATGGCGTTATCTACACCAGTTATAACTGAGTATGTGGGTTTTTTTATCAAATACATGGTCTGTACAAATTCTTGGTCGTCCTTTTTATCACAATAGTTGTTGTTATTTATATTTACTTGCGTTTTCCATGGCCGATTTCTTCTAAATATTGTTGTTTAGTTAATTTCCAACAAATAATCAAAACACTAACGAACACAAGTCACCCAACGATTTACTTAGCAATTTTTTCTCTTTTCAAAGCATTAGCCTTGGATTTTATTCGAGTACAACGGAGACAATGCACCTTTTACCCATTTGTCAGATGTTCAATGCTTTGTAAAACATTTTAAAAAATCTCATTATCTCCATATTCATCGAACAATTTACTGTAGTAAATCTGGGTGTAACGCCTTTGTTTACCATAAACTAATTTTTTCCTGATTCATATTCCAATTTAGTTTTGGTTTTTTCTTAGCTGTTATTATTAAATGTATTTCATTAAATGAAAACATGTATTTAAACTAATGCTTCAAAAGCTTTAGTTTTATAAATAACTAGGATAACATTTAATGAACAATTCTTTTATGAATGTCTCCGTCCTTCCTTCCAACGATTTGGATTTTGTCATAGATTTATAATATGTTATTTGAAGTACCTTATCATACTGATTATTGCATGCTATTTTTTTACTGTCTTAACGCATTTAAAAGTTTTAGAGATTAGGTAATCCTTAATAAACTGGTCTTATTTAAGGACTGCTTATTTTGTCCTGTAGTCACAAGGAAACTGACTGTTTATTTTTTTGAAAAAACTGTGTAATAAATATTGTTAAGAATTTTCAAAGTTTGGAACTTGTTAGAGACTCTTTATTTAATGACAACTGTAGAACATTACCTCTTTTAAATGGTGATGTATTTCTTGCACTTAATAATAAAATCAATAATAATAATAATAATAATTTAATAATACCGTGACAGGAATGGAGAGCTCAGGTGTTCAGTGATTGGGTTCTAATGAAAGATTTAACTATCGAGTGAAATTTTTCTTTGTCTGCCTTGTTGAAACAAAGATTTATACGCTTGGCATATCCCCCTATTATTTAATTTTACATCATGGAAAATTTATTTTTGATCCAATACGAGGCTTTTTAAAAAAATGGGGTCAGCTGATTGTTTGAAATCATCTGCCGGTTTTGAATAAGAAACATTTAATAGAGTCGTTTCACGGTCGACATAATTGGGTTAATTTAATTGTTCCAGTCATCTCACTGCACGAAGAAGATAATTTTTGTTGTTAGTCAGGAGACATCATCAGAGTGAAATATGGCTGGAGCAGAAAGAAGCATTTGGTTAAAAGTGCATCAAATAGAATGATTTAGGACCTGTTGAAAAGTGAAGGAAAGCACAGCTTGACATTCTAAAATGGATAGTGACAATACCAAGTGAAAATAAGGCAGCTTGGTCTAACCTTGTTTGAGGATCCTCCTCTTTTATGACAACAAGACCACTTATTTGATGGAATCCAGAAAGACACTGTACGAAGGTTTACCTTAGAGGTAGTGGAATTTGTCTAATTAACAAAGATTGCCAAAAACATCTTAATTCTGTACATACACAGAACACACACACCCCACACACTAATGTTTTATAAGGATACATGGAATTTAAATATATATATAAACGCATAGAGTTGCAAGATTGAGTTTAATATAAATATAGGGTTAATGATCATGAGAGGGATTACACAAATGGTAAATCTAAATTTGGAAATGATAATATCAAAAGCTACAGAGAGCAACACTTGAAAGCTCACCAAAAAGGTAGAGGTTGAAGAGAAATTCCCATAAACTTACTTATCACTGGAAAAATTAAATTAACCTTTATCATGTTATGGATGAGAAGAACAATTATTAGTTATATCTTCAGATTAATGGAATATGATTGTCTTGGCCAGTCAACTGTGGACAGTTCTGGTCCAGTGTACCTTGATAAAGGCAACAAACAGGGTATATAATGCACTTGGAATGTCTGTAAGTACTGGTATCAAAATGAAACGTTAAAGCTTGGTTTTGAAACAGGTTTATTTCTAAGTCAAAATTATATGTAAAGTTTACAGTTTCAAATGAGATTTAAACTTAATTGACAACAGTCCTTTTAAGTATCGAATCTCAAGTTTAATTCACAAAACTTTGCTTTATCAAGAAAACAATCAGTTATATAAGAATCTGGTTAAAAAGAGTCGACAGGTCGTCACCTGTTTCAACAATTACAAACAGTCACCTGCAAAATATTACTGATTGAAATCCATTTAACACTCTCGAAAAATCTGTAGCACAGTTGAGGGTACAACAAAAGGAAGCTAAAATTACTACTAAACATGGCAACAATAAAATGCACAATAAGTTGACAGATGAGTAAGAATGCGATATCGGTCTGGTAGTGGAAATTTCAAATCATGAAATGTTGAATAACCATCAATCGCTTTATATAATTAGTGGTGGTAAAAGAAAAGAAGACTCCCTTCTTTGTCTTATTCACACATAAAAATGTTAACCAAGAATTCTTTTTCAGGTCACCACATTACCTGGGTAAACATTACCAAGGAGATCTCCTCTTTTAGAGTTTTTATTTAATATATCTTTACAAAATTAAGGGTACACTCCTGGGGTGAGTTTAATAAGCTTTTCAATGAAAACAGAGGTTCAGGTTATAATTATCGGAACTTGCTAGAGAGGTGCAACAAACCAGGGCATTTCCTCCAATGACCCTTTGCCAGTCGACGATTACCTCTAACGTAACACTGGTCAAAGTCCAGTGGCTGAGAATACACATGGGTCTAACAGAAATATGTGCTGTACACAGATCTGTAGTAGACAGTAGTAGTGTAACTGGCGTTAATGTCAAAATAGATGTTCCTAATGGTCAAAATTTTGACAACCTGAGTTTGATAAATATACTAGGCCTGGAAACAACAGATTTATTGATGACTGTGTTGTCCAGGTTAAAATTCTTAGGAACAGGCATAGGGTCAGAGTTGATTTTTTACTTTGAAAAACATAACAGTACTAAGTATACTGGTGAAGTTTGTAGTGTTGGGAGGTTTCCCCAGATTCAAACACGGTGTCTGCTCTTTGGTTAACGTGACCACTGATAAGTCTTTTCCAGGATACAATTTTAAAAGATTAAATAAAAGGGAGTTAGCTGTGGAAGTCACAAGCCTATCCCTGGAACACAATGGTATCTGGGAAAAGACATTTTAAAAGGTCACTGTTCCTAACAAATGTCCGTTAATGCCAAAATCCCGTGACTGTAACTACATTCTGCAAAGAGCTGCTAATTTATTATAAGATAATGATGATGACTTAATGTTAAATAGTGTAAATTAGATATAAATATATATTGGAGGCAATTCGGGGAGGAGGGTCTTTACCGTAGAGTCGGGTTGCTATAAATATATTGAATGCAGCCCTGATGAGGGTTTAAAGCCCTGTGGCGGAATCTGTAAAAAGGTTGGAACAAAAGTTTTCTTCTTGGAGGGATGAACAGAATCCCATTTATTAGTGAAAAAAGCCTGAAACTTGCATCCTCCCCAGAAGACTTAAGCCACTTATTGGTCATTATAACACTTGGAAAATACCTTTTGCAGGTCATTCAGTGGGTCCCAGAGTCGAAAAAATCAGCACGAGCTTTATCTACTAGGCAGCAAAAGCTCACCCTAGGCTATGTTAACACCTTCTTCATTACGTCTTCCCATGACAGAGACGACGTGAATTTCATTTTATTAAAACTTGAGCTCTGGCGTCTCTGCAACAGGACTGTCTTCTTCATCAGAGAGAGAGAGAGAGAGAGAGCATTGAGAGAGAGAGGAGGAACGTATGAATGAGTTGAAGAACAGGTAATTGTCCTCTTGGTATTTATTTTGAGGGTGTCACTACCAGTAAGTACCCTGTTGCACCTTTGACTGTTCATCGCTGAAGACCTGTGAAAGAGGCCGTTGGAGATGTTGACAGCAGGATAGAGAGAGCCAGAAAATACAGGAGATGAAGTAGATGCTCAAAGCTTGGAACTCAGAAACCCCACACACTGCACACTAAGAAGTAACAGTCTGAGGTGTTGGACTGCAAGATTGAAGAAAGGAAGAGCTAATAAGGGTAAGTTTTGGTTTTTCTCAGGAAAAATATGGGAACAAGTCCTGTTAGGATAAAACTTAAAATGGTTTAGTTTTATATATTTGTTATCAAGATGTAATCACTATGTCCAACATTTTCTCAACGTAATTTTATTTAGTTATAACTCGGTCTCAAAACTTTCCTCTTTGAGCGTATCCTGATTATCCTGTCTGGCGTTTTTCCACAGTTTAACTGGGTTTAGTTTTTCCGTTATCAATGACACTGGTCTGTTTAAGGACTGGTCGGTTGTCACTGCATTCATTCAAGGCTGACTGATTATTTTTATTTATGTTTACTTGCTTTTAATAAATATTTCTTCTTTTATTGTTGTTGTTTTCCCACTTTCCAATTGAAACACTATTTATTGGACCATATTTACTGCCCTCTTTTTTCTCTGCTTCAAGATTTGCACTTAATTATCCATCCCTCAAGACAACGGGTCAATTACTCCTTTTACCCATTCCTTCAGAAACTCCCCAATTAGAGATACCTTACAGGCCCCAGTCAGCCACTCAAGTACAAATCACCACCACCTTCCTTTAGCATCTCAGCTGAAATCCCATCAACTAGCAACGTTTACCTGTGCTCGAACCTTCTAACTGTTCTCCTTCAACACTAAACAGTGAATTTCACAAACATTCTCAAACACACTCATTCCTTCCTTCCTCCCTTCCCTCTTGCATCATTCAGACTGGCTTTTCTCTTCCATCGTCTTCATTCAGCGACTAAAGTGAAATGTTCCATCAGTGAAAATGTCCTTTCGATATTATGTCCGTCCGACAAAATGCCATTTTGCCGAAACAATTGCAGAATTGTCCTGTCGGTATAAAGTTCTACCAATGGAAAGTTTCGACAAGCCGGACTTTCAAAGCCAAACTTCTTGCGGATATAGTGACAGCGTGACCTCAGTGTCAGTTCAGCAAAATGTTATTCCAGTGAAATCTTTTTTTCATACAATGTTCCTCCGACAAGTTTCCGTTTGACAAATGTTTTTCAAGTGAAGTTTTCCCCGATGTAATTAAAAGGCTGCTTATTAGGAAACTCTTGACGATCATGAGAAATATATTTTTTCAAGAGGAATGAGTTAGGGTGCATCCACACTACAAGAAAAAACATGTCAAACACATGTCGGTAATTTATCGTACACACATCACAAACAGGTTAAAAACAAATTAACGACTTACTGGTAGTCATAAGCAGTGCTTCATACGATTACCCAGTATTGTCCAAAGATTCGTTCTCCATTTACGGTTGTTGACTTGTTTTTAACCTGTTTGATACATGCATGCAATAAGTGGCCGACGTGTGTGTATGACGTTTTACAGGTTTCACTACAGAGCAGACACTCCCTAGGATAACCTTTCTTCCTTAAAGGGACATAAAGGCCTATCACTTCCTCGTAAGTAAATTCCTGCTGGACTAGGAAAGGAAAATTTGGTCACCATGACACTGACCTTTGAACTTATGGAAATAAATTTGCTTAAATGTTATATTTAATATAATTATAGTGAAAGAATTTGATAAATGGATTAAAGAGCATACTATAAAACCCCTTATGAAGTTACACGAATTTCCATTGTGGTACAATGATAGTCTCCAAGTCGTAAATCCCAAACTTTTTAGACGTGCCGTCGTCCAGTCCGGAAGATATTATTTCTCACCTTGACCCTGTGTAAATAAGCAGAGAAATAGTAACTTGGTCCGAGATTAAGGACAGTAAGACCGTCACTGGGATCGGTAAGACCAACCCTCTCTTATATTACTGTAAGTTCTGATGGTATGAGAGTGCTGGTTATTCCAAAGTGCTGAACCTAAAGCATCAATTAGAAACAGAATTAACGATGAATAGGTATCATCCTGTATAGCACTCTGTGCTCTGTAGAATTATGAGAAAAAAGGGCAGTTTACGTACTGTAGGTACATTTTATATTTATCTTATGAATAAAAAGTTGGTCAAGAAATTGAAAAACACTCCTGTGAAGCAAAGAGGCAGGAAAGCAATTATCATTCAAATACTTATAATATAAAAATTCTATTTCAAGGTGAAACGAGTTCCAACAAGAAGTTATTGAAAATGCTCGATGCAAAAGAGTAGATATTAAATTTAATTTAAAGTTAAAAACTAGTACATGACCTGTAAATGTCTTTTTTTTTTCCTCAAAAGGAGATGGAGTAATGTTGGAAAAATAAAAGTGGTTGACTGGTTAGTATTTAAGAATAAATGTAACTTATTACTGAACAAACCAATAAGGCCAATTCCTTGTTAAAAGAAACGGGCCATCTGTTGAAAAAAATTAAATACGACAGGTACAAAGCGAAGAATATAGAAAAAACACGCACTGATAAATGTGATGTTTTATACCTGATGTTTATGGGAGCGTTGATGGGCCTCAGGGAGTCCAGGAGAATGGCGCCTGATGGGGTATAAGTTTGGAATTGGCAATGAAGAGAGAAGGAATGCGTCCCTTGGATATCTTAGAACGATGGAGGTCGTCGTTAACTGGTTTTTGACTATGAAACGCCCACAAAGACTGCAGGAGCCTCGTATCGTCTTTTAGCTATTGCTTTTGGGTCCCTTAATATTATGGATTTGGCCTATTCAGAGGACCTCTGGCGTGTCCTTATAGGTTATTAAATGCATGGATGGATGCCTTTCAGGCTGAAACATACACAGCATGTCTGTCACTGAAGCGTTCAATGAATAAAAGATTCTCTCATCTTTTCATCATGAAATCCGTGCTCTCTGAAGGATTTGAAATAGCAGGTCTAAATTATTTATTTTCTTTTTATCTCACAATCGTCCTTCCCTTTATTGGTTTCTTTCCAGTTCTGCTTCTCTTTCTGTCGGGGGATTTCGGCTCTTTGTCTTTTACCCAGTTCCGTTTGCAAAAACTGACAGTAGGTATTTTCATGAAATTTAAGTCTACTTGAATAACTCGTCTCGGACTTTACCTTGATTTAGAAAATATAAAGAAAATAAGTAAATAAATATAAATTAACAAATAAGTAAATAACTATCTAAATAAATATACAATTAAATAATAAAAAAATAAACTATTAATTCATTAATGTCCTAAAAAATATTCATCAAAGAATATGAAACCAAGAACGATTAATAAAACCGTCTTATTTTATACCACAGCGACAAAACTTCAGTCAGTTCCTTTTCACACGGGAAAAGTTACATGAATTAGATAAATAAATGAATATTCTCCACCAGCAATGTCTTCAAAAACCTTTTCTGAAAGATTATGAAACAAGGGCGTTATACCATAACGACAAAACTTCAGACAGTTCCTGAATGACAAATCCAAACAGCAATGAGAAAAGGTTTGGCGAATTCTAGAAATATCTTGCCTAAAGATCGGCAATCAATCAAAAAATATTTTGACTGTATTCTTGTTCCTTTCTAGAAATACAGATGTAAAGAGAGAGAGAGAGAGAGAGAGAGAGAGAGAGAGAGAGAGAGAGAGAGAGAGAAACAAAGATCTTTTGCAAAAGGTTTGCAAAAGATCTCTCAGTCTGTCTCTTGGCCGTTCTGCCCATCGTAAGAAGTTGGGCGAAAAAAGCCGAAACTTCAGCATTGTGAGAGCGTGCTGAGCACCTCTTTACTTCTCCCCCACCTCCCCCACCTCTCTCTCTCTCTCTCTCTCTCTCTCTCTCTCTCTCTCTCTCTCCAGTAAACGTTTAACATGAACACACCATTAAGGAATTTCGGCCATTCTTTTCCTAGATTCGCCCAAGACCGCATTCCTTGCAGCCACGCAATTCTGCTTCCCTGTTTAGCTTCTTGAGGAAAAGCTTAATGTTCTTAGTGAATGTACTGTAATCTATTTGAATTTAAACTTAAAACGACAGACAGATATTCTGTTTTGTATTGCCATTAATTGAAAATTGCGTGGCAAAAGTTTCTTTCCAGGTGGGAAAAGACTGAACGGGATTCTGACGGTGGAAATAGAAGCATGTGATAGTTTTAGTCATTTTGATTGTAAAGCGCAGTCCTAATGTCTGCAATATATGATGCATTGTATATTTTCGATAACATTAAACGGACTGTTTCATACATTGTGGCTCATTCCATCAACAGGACAACAAACGGAAACCGGACTAATCCTTGGCTGAATGATTCATGCACACAGGCACACCGTGATAAAAGCACGGACGTTCAAAACACTGAGGAATGTGCACTTAGAGATAAACTACCATAAAAATGCCTAGATTCGCCTTTTTAACCAAAGTATTTTAACTAGTATATAATACTCTGGTTCAAGAAGAACGATAGTAAGATATATAACTAGTGTATATTTCTTTTTCTAGCGTTCTTATTGAAGTTGCCTTTGTGTATACCAGCATTTCCGGCTGTGATTTATAGTTTGAAGAATCAGTTTTAATCGGAATTTTCCGCATCGTCAAGACATTCAAGAACCTTTCAAATGAGTAACTTTTGCGAGGCAGGCGCCAGTGCTTGAAAAGGAGCGTGCCACCAAGATAGAGATGAACTTGACCTTTTGTGAAGTGTCAGGGTCTGAGCTTCCCCCGTCTTTGCTAATTTGATTATTGCCATTCATTAATTCAGTATTGCCATTTTTAAGGCACTTTATGGGAGCGTAACTGTGATGTCAATCGGAGTAACAAGAATAATAGGATGACATATTCACACTGCTTACCCCACGTGAAAAGATACACCTTGTATTCAGAAAGCTATCATGTGATACCTCAGTCATATTACTCGATCAGCTGGTCGACCAGATATAAATATAATGCTCCCGATCCAGTCAGCATTTGAGAAACAGGCCTGATTTCAACATAGTCGCCGCAAGTTAACAAAGCTTACTGTATATAACGGACCAGAAAAGCTTCAGAGCTCTTTAATGACAGCTCAATCATGTTTCTGTCACCAGTTACTGAAATCATGATTCTTTTTCATGTAAAAATGGTTTAATTAAATAAAGATGCATATACTTCCTAATGTTGTTATGTTGCAGTGAAGCATATCATAAAATAACTACTAATCATCAGAAAATTTGGGGAAAAAGTAATTTTTATATTTAATGGTCCCATACCTAATTTTCGGCAGATTAAAAGATTCAATACTGAAAATGAATTTATTATCCTACGAGACAAAAAAAAAAAACAGTGATTCATCTACACTGTTTCGCAGGACCATTGACCTATAAAATAGGCACATAATCGTCCAAAATTCGAAATCGAGATGATTACACCATAACATTGTATAAGTATAATTACATCATTTGGCAGGTGTTTTGGCGTGTTTGCGCGCGCGCGCAAGTTTAAATGTCACGGACTTTAATATGTCAAGTAGGCTTTAAATGCAGCTGTCAAAACCAAGAGGCATCGGAATGTTTTAGTTTTTTTCGCATTTTGGGTTGTAGTTTTCATTATTTTTACTCGTGGCTTTCCTTTCCCAGTGCGTTTGTCCGTGAAGGTTTCTCATACTCGTTGCCTAGCATCCATTTGACCTGAGATGCTTTTCATACCAAAACAAACACACGTTTTGTTGACCAAGTTTTGAAAACCACTGCTGATGGAAAATAAGCATTTTTCGTTGTTATTTACTGAATTTGAAGTGCACATTAATTCTATATGTGTCTCACATTATCATAAACATGCCTAGACCAACAAAACGTGTGAGACATTGCCGAAATAACGCACATTTTGGAGGAAAAGCTGCTAAAAGAAATCGAGAATCCAAGTGTGAAAATTCTAATGGCAATTCAGTAAGTTCGCCAGTTCTTCGTAAATCTCTGTTTACGAATGAAAGTGTGAATATATCCGGTGACAGATACTCCTTTATTAGCAATGAATATCTTGGGAGTGTTGTAAAACGGATGGCCTGTCCTTTTTGCTTCGAAAATAACACTAAAGTGGAAGTAATTTCCGAAAAGTCTTGATTCAAGAATATTTGTGAAATGTAACGCCTGTGGAAACATTATCAGTGATGACAGTGGCTTGAGCAAATCTTTTCTACTAGTAACATCCATGCTTATGTATATAACCATGTTGCTGGGCTTAGGCTATAATGGATTCACAAAATTATGTGAGTGTTTGAGTTTGGGGAAAATTGCCTTCAAAACTTACAAAAGGTATTCAAGTCATGTTACTGAGATAGCTATTGCTAAAGTAAAATCTTTTCTTATGAATACTAAAGAATTGTTTAGATATTATGAAAATGAATTGGGAATTACACCAGTAAATGGTATACTGCCAGTGAGTGTGTCATTTGATGGCAGTTTGCAAAAGAGGGGACATATGTCGCATTATGGGTTTGGAGCTGCAATTGAGAGACATACAGGGGTTGTGACAGATTATGAAACTCTAAGTAACTATTGTGAGACATGTATTTCTCATAAAAGAAAACTGGAAAGTAAAAAGATAAACGATGAGAAATATAGAGAGCTAATGGCAGCTCACAAGCACAAGTGCAACATGAACTATAGTAGGAAGAGTGGAGGTATGGAGTGGAGTGCAGCCGTACGCATGTGGGCTCGATCAAGGGAACTGAAGTTATGTTATGAGACAATGCTGTCAGATGGAGACAGCACTGCATTTGATAAAGTAAAGGAGCAGAATGATGGCAAAGGACCATATTATGATATAGGAGTAACTGTAAGGAAAATCGAATGCGTCAACCATGTGTGTAAACGGTTTCAAAGCTTTAGAAAACCTGAAGATGACATAATTATGTGAAAGTAGTAAATGGGCGAAGGATGAAATTACTTGCTGGAAAAAATCAGCTCACAGATGATGTTATTGAAGCTTTGACTTTTATTATGGACAAGCAATTAAAAAATTTGCAGGAACAAGTGTAGAGGAAATGAGAAGAGCCATATTAGCAGGATTCCATCACTGCTCTTCCACAGATGAATGTCATAATCATGATTATTGTGATAAGTCAGTGGATACCTATTGCTTTTATCAAAAAGCAGTGATGAATAATGAGGTTCCCCAGTCACATTCTACCATGAAAGTGAAATTCATTGTTGATGAGGAAGGGAAAAAACAAATATTTGAAGTCTACAAAAGAATGACGAGTGACGAGCTCTTGGAGGCGTGTCTTCATGGCCAAACCCAGAACCGAAATGAATCTCTACACTCAAGACTGTGGAGATACTGCCCTAAGAGTAAAAATGGAAGCAAGAGGATTATTGACTTTGCAGCAGCACAAGCTGTAGCAAACTATAATGCTGGTTATACAGCCAGCCACTTAGATTACTATTTTGGTTTTCCACGCACTGAAATATCATCAGCATATCTAGCCAGGATGAATGCCAATATGGACTTACCTTTCAAGAAGAAGGCTAAGCACAAGAGAAAAATTGTGAAAGACCCAGATTATGAAGCAGGGGCAGCTTCATTACCAAGAAACTTCAAATAATCTCCCAACACCACTTTATCAGTGTCACCAACTTTAAGTGCCTTTTTCTCAAAATCAAAGTTTTTCAGCTTCTAAGTGCTAAGGCTCCATTATTTTTCTACTTAGAGACTCAATTCTTTTTGCCTCTTGTTTATAAAAGCTTTAAGTTTATATGTATGGTACATTTAAGAGTGCACATGCTTTTTTCAATGTTTGGTGATTTTTTAATTAGTTTTCATCAATTTATTTTTCATTTTTGTCAACCTGCGTTTATCAGGCATCTCATGTACCTAAAAAAAAGTAGGTTTGGAAAGTAATAATTCCTTAGTTTTATACTTACATGTATGTAAAGTAATTTAAAACAAAAAAACAAGAATTTGCCTCAAAATTAAAAACGCCTTAGCAGTCCAAAAATTGTCTTATTTTCCCATATATATTTATTTATTTATTTAAAAATTGTTTGCAAAATATCACCAAAATATTTGTTGTGCAGTAATAGTATGCTATAAGCAACTTCCTAAACAAAATAATCAAGATTTGATAATAAAAAGTAACCTTGGTGCCTAGGTCAACAGGTCCCTTATTGGTAGTCCTCGGGGACCAAATGTTCCTAAGTGAATTGGTGATTTCACGAATTAACTGAAAATTTCAGGGATTTCAGAAATCTATGGTTTCACAATCTTACTGTAATATATATATATATATATATATATATATATATATATATATATATATATATATATATACATATATATATATATATATATATATATATATATATACATATATATATATATATATATATATACATATATATATATATATATATATATATATATATATATATATATATATATATATATGCTAGTCAAACTGTGAAATTGAAATGAATGAAATTTCAAGCAGATAGCGAAATGCACTTAGGGGACATTTGACCCCCAGGAGCTAGTACTAAACACGGCGAAACAGTGAGTCACCTACACTGTTTCACCGGGTTTAGTACTAGTCCCTGGGGGTCAAATGTATTTCATAAATTTTAGTACTAGCTCCTGGGGGATCAAATGTCCCTAAGTGTATTTCGCTATCTGCCTGAAATTTCAGTCATTTCACGAAATGACTGATTTCACAGTTTGACTGTAACATATATATATATAGGCCTATATATATATATATATATATATATATATATATATATATATATATATATATATATATATATATATATATATATATATATATAAAACCAACTGAAGAATCGTCGCGAAATTAACACTGGCATTCTGCGAGCCCTGAGTTCTTTATTGTTTTATGCAAATAGCCATTCTGCGACCTCGAATGCAACCGTTTATTATTTGCTTTTGTAGTTTTATGCAGCTGTAACCGTCCCGTATCGAAAGCAACCAGAAACATACTAATGATGTCAGCGTGGCGAGATCTAGGAAAATAACACTGTTTAGTCATACGAGCGACTCTGTTTTCGGGGAGACAACTGAGACGCTGCTGCGTAATTTAAGGAATTGCTTAATAAAACAGCGCGGGAAATTTAAATAGACGATATAATTGTCACACTAAGCGGCACTAATGAGGTTTTCACGCTTGTTTGGTTATTTTTGTTTTCTTTATTTACAGATGTTTGATCGATTTCCCTGCAGAAATGGCGAAGTAAGAATTGAAAAATTGACAGAACATTAAAATCTCCAGTAGGGTGTGCAACAAATAATCTTATCAAATATTCTTAAAATATATACATAGCAAACCGAACATTTTTTGAAATATTCATATTATTTTAGCTGAAATTATGGATGGGATTTATGATAGTCTCAAGTTATTCAGCTTAATTGACCCAGTTTCATAACAAAAATGCAAAATGATTTCTATGTACTAACAGTTATAATGAGTGACTTTGGGCAAAGAAATATATGAATAAATAGTTATCTAGACATACACAGGTTAACAGACACTTCTTTTATGGAAAAGTTATGAGATAATGAAACATAAAAGCAAGAAGACTGAGACAGACAAGTAATTACTTTTCTGGCCAGACAGACAGACTAACGGAAATAGTAGAGAAACTCCGTCTGCCGTCTCTGCACCTCACACGGTGCACTGTAGGCGTTACTTAAGGTTATTTGCAGCGTCCCTTCGGTCCCTAGCTGCAATACCTTTCATTCCCTTTACTGTACTTCCATTCATATTCTCTTTCTTCCATCTTACTTTCCACCCTCTCCTAATTTTTCATAGTGCAACTGGGAGGTTTTCCTCCTGCCTCTCCTTTAAAATTCATTTACTTTTCATTCCCCTTCAGCGCTCAGTGACCTCATGGGCCCCAGTGCTTGTCCTTTGGCCTAAATTTTATATTCCATGCCACTCCCATGAAAACAGACAAAGCCATAAGTGAACTTTCACAGGTAGATCTACATTTAAACGAATATAGACAAGTTAATTACACTCTTATGAAAAACGAAACCGGGATCTAAAATCGAAATCCGATTTTCATAGCCATGGGACTATGCAGTATTTAAGAAGCCAATAGTGAGAGAGAAAAGAAGATATTAGGGAGAAGCGAAAACAAGCGAAGACAGCAGTGCGCAGAGTCATCCTCAGTATGAAATGGGGAAATTCAAGCGAGCTAAACCTTTAGCGCTGTCATAGGATTTGCGTCGGAGAGAGATTAGCAGGACGTCCGCCCGGAATTATCGCTCTGTTTTCCTACTTCTTCTTACTAGTCCTATGCAGCAGCCACAGCGGTGGGAAGAAGAGGAAAAGTAAATGCGAAACGCTGTGGGAAGGGAAATATGAGATTTATGCTAATTTGCTGTTGTTCAACATTTGAAACAGAAAACTTATCTTTTCCTTCTGTAGGAAATAGCAAGTAGCTGGAGAAAATGTATACTGAAAATCAATGTCTACACAAATTTACTATTTGCACTAAGAGAGAGAGAGAGAGAGAGAGAGAGAGAGAGAGAGAGAGAGAGAGAGAGAGAGAGAAGAGAATTCATAAGTAAAAATTATATAATAAACCATACCTATTTACCGTCAATAATTATCCCATTTTCATCCTTGATTGGTTGATTATGAAATAATCTTGAAGACCAAGCGCCGGAACCCATCAGGATTATTCAGCGCCGTAATGAAGGTGAAATATATAAATTAATTATATGACTGATAATGATAGGTGAATGGTGACATACTAGTAAATGTCAGTGTTAAAATATGAACGTAACAAATGAAGAATGATAATAGATAAAAACAAGAAAAAATAAGTGTCTATTAAACTTTTATATTTAAAATATATACTTAGTATGTATTATAAAATGACTAAAATCTTTATCAAATATATACTAAGATTATATCTCATTAAAATAACCAGATTCTTTCAGATAACCCATGGGTTATCTACCTCAACGTCATCATTTAAATTTCTTAAACAGTCTTCCCAGTTAGGAAGTACTTTGCACTAAGACGATTAAATTTAGGACAGAGCACCAGCATGTGCTCAACGGATAGCTGACCACCACAGTGAGCACAAACTAGGCAGGCTTCCTCTAAAATATAGCTATGAGTGAAACAGGTATGGCCAATCTAAGCCGTGTTAGGATGACCTCAAATCTTCTGTTACGATTAAAACCCGAACTCCAAAAATCGATACTTTTCCCAATGTTTCTGTACTTCCTATCTGTGGATAAAATGGGGAAGTCCATCTCATGATGTTCTCCTAATTCCAATAATTAATTTAAATAATTTGATAATTATACTGAATTACATTTATAGAGTTGTAATCTACTTATGTAAAGACACAGGTAGAGTACAACTGTGATGCCATGCTGGTGGGTCACACCTTCGAATACCTCGTCCACATCCAGAGGTCGGGTGGATGTCGCTGATTTCTAAGAAACTTCACCATTGGGACATCATCAGAATGTTTACAAAGTCTACATGTCAGATCAAAGCTACCGTTCCACATGTAGGTAGATTTTTTTAATTCCCTAAAATTTCAGCATAATGGATTTTTAAAGGATTACCGTCGCCTATCATCACACGTGATCATCAAAACACGTTTAGATAATTTTGATATTGCTAACGATTTAGATTTTCATGACTTGAACCGTTTCTACATGTAGCTTTTTTTTTTTTTTTACACAATGCAATAAAGTTTTACAATGACAGGAATTTAAACTTGAACTGTCTCAATATGGGATACCCGTGTTTGACTGCCATTCCACGACTTGTGTTGACGATCGAGTAACTGTACACTTTTATGTTGTAGTAAATTTATCTTGAAAATCTAAAATTACGTAATAAAACGCATTTCCAGACAGTTCCTTTATATTACGAAATGTTTTTGTTTTCTGTAATCGTTGCATTCCCATAGTCTGTCAATATATTTTGTTTTTCTAATAAGCTGAGATAGGAAATATAATAACCTCTTAGATATCATACAAGTTAATGAACTCTCCTCAAGAAAAATGAATCGGCAGAATCGACCTTTGTGGCTACCATTGCTCACTGGGACCGTCCCACCACAATTCAAGGAAAAGAATTGTCTATGACAGTGCGACAGCACGCCCAACTCTATACCCCATTAACCTCTTAAGAATAAATGAGGACGAGCAAATATCTGGGGTTCATTTTCGCCGTGCAATTCTTCACGGCTTTTTCCTGAAGATTACAAGAATGTGATCTTCAAGTGTCGCTATTTTAAAGGCTCTTCTACATGATGAAATTTGGACTTGATGAAAGTGAAAATGAATCTCAGTTAGAGAGATGAAAATAATTTAGTAGACAGACATAACAGACAGAGGACGTATTTCTAGAGATTGCGACCTATCTATCTATCTATCTATCTATCTATCTATCTATCTATCTATCTATCTATCTATCTATCTATCTATATATATATATATATATATATATATATATATATATATATATATATATATATATATATATATATATATTCCATACTATACATTATTTTCCCTGTTAAGGAGGTTGGTACCAGAAGGGTACAGCCTCCTTCTAGTTTCATAGCAAGTCTTCAGGAATGACGTTGTCAGCCCTACAACCCCTCTCTCGATCCCACCAGATATTCTTACCCAATTCTGGATGAAGTTACTAAAAATAAATACTTGCCCTTCTGTACTAAAGCTGTGGCTCCTCTTAGTTGACGTATTACCAGGAACGAGATTCGAAGTGTACGGCAGTAGACGCGAAATGGGTTTTTATCAAATCAAGCCTAAATCGTTTCTCCTCGCTCGAGGGACAAATGCGGGCTCTCTCACTGGTGAGGCGAGTGTCTTCACCACTGTTTGAGCCTTGGGTGTTTTTAATAATCATAGACAGTCAATATTACGATATATCATTTTGTGGATCCACATGGATAGCTCATCTTTATCTTTTGGGTTCATTTCCATAATCAGCAGAGATATATTTGTAGAAAGTTATGAAAGAGGGCTTCAAATTTCACTTCGATATAGCCTTTGAGTGAGAGACTGTAGGACTGAGCAATTGCAAGGGAAATGTATCCGCG
The DNA here is from genome assembly GCF_040412425.1 of Macrobrachium rosenbergii. Classification (NCBI taxonomy): domain Eukaryota; kingdom Metazoa; phylum Arthropoda; class Malacostraca; order Decapoda; family Palaemonidae; genus Macrobrachium; species Macrobrachium rosenbergii. Next base: position 14,885,395 of record NC_089785.1, on the reverse strand, counting down.
TCCTGGTCTCATTTCTCTGTTGCCGATTTTCTTCAGGATAAAAGTGAATTTTCTGCATGAAAAAGAGGAGGTAAATTCCATACAAGCTGTGTATATTTATACAGCCTCTTTTTGAGATGCCAAAGGTAAAACAAATAAATATAAATAAAGAAACATCACCTCGTTCAGTTCCCTTTTTGTTGGTATGGAGACACCGCAAAGTTAACGAGCTTCTCATCTCGTGGCATTCCTCCTCTCGCAGCTTCCCACCGTCCGAGAAGCGTCACTGAGGATTGGTTCGGGCAATTATCTCGCAAATGTCACTTAATGGACGTTCGAAATGACGCCATGAATCTCGACCGAGACAAACCACTCGGGCCTGGAAGGGGGATTGTCAGTTGATGGCGGAGTCTTATGTGTAAAACTAATTTGTTTGATAACAAGTCTTAACGAATTTACCCTTTTTTGCTTGGAATATGGTGCAGACAATTAATAAGATAGTATACTGGTAAATAAAATATCCGTATTTCTGCCAGTCAGCAGCATAATTGGTGGTTTATTTTGACATAAAACAACGAAGAAAACCAACTCGGTTTAGGGGAGGTAGGCCAAAAATAACATCACATGTTTTCCGATGACGCAGAGATATTCAACCTTAACTGAATCAGCTCTAAGTAAGATTTTCTCCATATTGGGCTACATCTTGTTAACTTGCCCTTTAAAGTTTAAACTTTGTTAACTTTCCGATTCTTCAAATGTCGCTGTTCATTTGTTTTTCTCCCCCAATGAGAAGAATAAAGAAAGATGGAGAATTCAATCATATTTTTTTTTTATATTAAGATAAAAATATGTATAGTATATGATATACCATTAACAGCAGAGTAAAGATAATCTAAACTTTTCATCTCTAAGGATTTGTTTTTAAATACTAGTGCACTGACCATAATGATGCCACAAAGAGGCATAAGTAAATTCTTATAAAATGTGATTTTTATTCTTGCCACGAAGAACTAAGTGATTGTGCTCGTAATTGTTCCTCTAACTGCTGGTTGATTTCTAGTTATGCATCAGTAGAAAAGAGACTCAAACTGAATCGAAGGAGACGGGAAACTAAATGTCCTTCCTCATACCAGAGAGAAGAAGATGGATCACATTTTATGGCAAAACTTCCGTTCCATATTAATGATGACCAAGATCTAATGTTGCCTTTATCATTGGTAATTTACGTATTAGGAATAAATGGAGTAGATCACACAAAGTCGAACAATGGAAAGGAATGGAATACAAAATTTAGGCCAAAGGCCAAGCACTGGGACCTATGAGGTCATTCAGCGCTGAAAGGGAAATTGAGAGTAAAAAGGTTTGAAAGGTGTAACAGGAAGAAAACCTCGCAGTTTCACTATGAAACAACTGTTAGGAGATGGTGGAAAATAAGATGGCAGAAAGAGAATATGATCACAGGTACAGTAAGAGGAATCAAATAGGCTGCAACTAGGTGCAGAAGGGTTGCTGTAAAGAACCTAAGGACTACCTACTGCGCACCGCATGATGAGCAACGAGGGTGCTAACCGCCCCCCCAAAAAAAAAAAGTGAGAAAATCTATCAGTGGAAATTTCAAGTTCGGAACGGCAGCATCATAAATCCATTTGGCTGTTTCCATTTGTTGAGAGGCCGTGATGAAGATGTAGTAGGTCACGATGGTGGTTGCAAAAACGATAAGAGAATTGACCTTCTGTTACCATCCCAACTTCAGATATTAGTTATCACCATTTAGTTCACTATTCAATTGCGTTATTTCGTATATTATAGTCCCGTCTTATAAAAATCAAATGCCGATTGTGCATAGCATTAGAAATTTAATCTGGGAAGCTTGATGACATTAATTTCTTGTGTTTATGTTTACCTCCAAAATCCAAATGGAAGGATAAAATTCTTGAATATCAATGACACGAAACAATTTGAAATTTGCGTGCCTTTCTTTCTCATGAATAATAACTAATTCTCTTGACTGTCAAAACAATGAGTTAAGTGTTGGTTTTAATGTTAAAGAAATTCTTTCCTAAGCCCGGAAGGGCATCCGTCCATAAAACATCTGACAAAATCAGTTATCAATTCAGCCGTTTACTGATAGTCATAAATACCTGGAAATGACTCACCAAAAACAGGGACCCTTACTAGGGATTATTCTGAGAAGAAGAAGAAAAATAGTAAAGAAATAACCTTCGGAATCTGTGAAAATATTGGTACGTCGATATTTTCTCATTGAAGTTTGGAATTTCAGATGATTTTCAGGTTCTTAAGAATAAGTTTCAGGTCCATTGTTTTCAGTTTATAATAATCTTTGAGGAAACAAACAGTTATGAAAGGGCAGTTACAATTAATCTAAAGAGACTGAAGACATTTGCCTCCTCTATATTATTCAAATAAAATCCCTCTGCCTTCATATTGTTATTACCTTTCCTAAGTTTCCCAATGGTAATTTTAATTTAACCCTTTTAAGTTCATTTCCTTTCCGTTTTAATGTAACCCTGTTAAGCTCATTAACCTTCGAGTTATGGTCATTTAAAAATATCCCACTATGTTCAATAACGTTCGAGTTATGACCATTTTAATGTATCCCAGTTATGTTTAGTAACATTCGAGTTATGGTTATTTTAAGTTATGGTTATTTTAATGTAACCTTGCTAAGTTCATTAACCTGTGAGCTACGAACATTTTACTGAAAACCTCTGAATTTTATTTACAACTTGTGGTGACCATTCTAATGTAACCTTGTTAAGTTCATTAGCCTTTGAGTTATGGACATTTTAATGTAACCCTGTTAAGTTCATTAAACTTTTAGTTTTGGCAAACAATGCACCTAAATCATTTTATTGACAATGGTAAAACTAAAACCCACAATCGCTTACTTACAGAGTTAAATCTGATACGTCTGGGACCTTTCTAGACCCCTGGAAAGGTCCAGGAACTTAATCAAGAACTGACCTTTTCATTGTATGAGCGACTAACAGCTGGATTTTAAGGTCTCCATGAAGTGTTCGTGGTATGTCGCAATATTTTTGAAATAATGATAATAATACCTACTGGTTACAGCTGTTGTGGTACTTAAGTGTTAAAAAATACCTGTCTCTATCACCAAAATATAACAAAGGTTCTTTTCCAATTAGGATTATGCAAAGACTCCTACCACATCAGGATTATGCAAATGGACCTGTTTCTATCCCCTGACGTAATGTGTATTAATATAGCTTTTATTTTAGTTAGAGAAAGACACTTTATATATAGTTGCATATTTTTGGTAGGTACTATTAATAGGATCAGTGTGGCTAGTGCTGTAGTGAATAATGATTTGTGTGGTAACTTATTCGTAAACTGGAAACCTGAGGAATACACACCCATGTGTATATATATAAATACACACACAACATTATATATATATATATATATATATATATATATATATATATATATATATATATATATATATATATATATATATATTATATAATTACATCATCAAAAGCGGTTTACCTAAAAAAATAGATCCTTTTGCTGTACATTATACCTATTTCCACAGTGGTAAGTATATATTATTTATCACGCTACCTATCTACCCGCCCCGAGCCACTTTTAAGATTTATATATTATCGTATATAGGATTTTGGCGTCTCTTTAGTACATTAGTATTACTGCTATTATTGCAAGATGGACGGATGGTTATAATGTGGAGGGCTGAAGAGGCATTTGTCAGAACTGCACAGGAAGCAACACCTAGTTTTTGGAAGCACCCGTTTCCTTTAGCAGAGGGAATGCACACAAAGAGGCGTTTCCAGAACAGAGGGAAACAAGAGGTTCCGAAAAGGAGTTTGTTGTAATTTTTTGTCGACGCATCTTCAACGCTCTACTTCTGAAAAATGTTTATCCTGCTTGTTTTGAAAGTGGTTGTTTATTGTTACTTATAATATATTGTTGCTCATAATGTACTGACATTCCTGTGGAAAAAGATCAAACATAGCAGAAGGTTGCTGCAATCAACAGATTAGCCAAAAACAAAATTACATATACATAAGCAATGAATTTCATAAAAAACAAGGATTGTAAGGCAATATTACATATTATATGCTCTTTTGGCAGCCCCCAAGCCAGAGCTAACACTACGCAACCTCTTCTATTAAATTGCGGACGGAAAACTACGACGGCGTATGCCTCTCTCTCTCTCTCTCTCACACACACACTTGTTATTCTTAGTTTTTTATTCTCATAAGTTTGCTTCAGGTATGAACAAGACCAAAGATTAATCATAAAATATAGAAATGAAAAATAAATACATATAAATATGTGAGCAATCGAATGAACACACAAGGAGAATGAATGACAAAATGTCATTTAATGGCCGGGATTAGTTACTGATTGGCATTTGAGTCCCGTCATTAATGAGGAAGCAGCGACGGTGTTCTGATAACCAGCCGTGTTCATTTAGATTTTTATATCATTTTATTATGATGAATTCAAAGGACACCTTTTAGGCGATAATCCTAAGTTAATTATCATTAG
>NC_089785.1:14823362-14875862 GCF_040412425.1 Macrobrachium rosenbergii | reverse complement strand
TAATATGGCTACGTGCGACAAACGCACTACACGGTCAACATGGCAGAGGTGGGTGGATATCGTCTCCAAACACAAAACACCTGAGTTCGACGGGTGAGTTGACGGGAGATGTTATTCACTTATACCTCTCTTGTGGCCGATTTCGTTAGTGCGTCACTGTAGTCCTGATTCCTCGTCCGTCGCTGGTTCGATCCCACGGGACGGTGGACTTATTATCAACTTAAAAAAATTCCCCTTCGGTAACATATATGAAAATATATTATTTCCGAGGTAGAGTGAATTGGATATTAAAGGACGTTTGTAGCTTTCTGATTGTATATGAATCACGGTGATGTGATAAATAGTCATATATATATATATATATATATATATATATATATATATATATATATATATATATATATATATATACAGTATATATATATATATATATATATATATATATATATATATATATAGATATATAGATATATATACAATTTATACATATATATATTATATATATATAATATATATACATATATATATATATATATATATATATATATATATATATATATATATATATACATATATATGTATATATATGTATGTATATATTTTATATAAATATATCTATACATATATATATACACATACATACAGATATACATAAATATATATGCACGTGTATGTATGTATGCTTGAATTCTGTCTGTGTATTTGTGCGGGTGTAAGTGACTGAAAGGATGCTTACCTCCTAGCGAGAGGGAGGCCAGTGTTTGAGTCCTGGTGACGAACATACCCTATTAATTTGCACTGTGCCCCTGTTGGCATAAGCAGTCATTAACTCGTGAAGAGTCTGTCAACTGCGACGCACAATTCATGCGTAAACCAGATCGGTAGTTCCTGTTTCACTCAAAAATCCCGTCGAAGAGCCGAAATGTTTGACTTTTGAATAGTATGGAATATCTTCCTGACCAACCGACTCTTCAGAGACTCAGTTGTGGATCAGTACCATTCCTTTCATAAAATGTACCAGAATGTTTGGTCCCGAAATTGACGTTGAATATTAAAAAAACTCCTTCAAGGCAAGAAAATACTAAGTGGAAATATGCATCAGCCATACCTATCAAGTTTCTTTAATATTAGAAAAAATTAAAAGGCAGGCTTTTCAACTGAACTGTGTCCCTGAAAAAGCTACCAAGACAAATCGTGATATTTACCGAACATAGTCACGAAAGCCTAAGTCTCTACGTACAAAGTTTCATTCAAATCAAGAATCTATTCAAGGTGGGAAATCTGTTCAATGAGGGTCCCCTTTACAGACCATAAAGCACAACTTTATGTGGAAAGCTGACGGTGTATCCTTTTGCTCTTTGCTGACTTTTCTAAAGGCACGATGGAAGAGTTTTTCTGTCATCCCTCGCCCTCTCCGCCTCCACTGCTGTCATACGCATACACATTCATCTCACTCCAAACTGATGAACTTGCTTTACCGAAACAGTCTTGAGAACAAATTCTGTCCTTAAATCTACCTTTGAAATTATTATCCACGTTTCCATTTCTCAAAGTGACAACAAAGCAAGAGTGGGATAGGTCTACCACCTCCCTTTATACCAAACAAAAATAAAGAAATGCTTCAAAGGAAAAAGCGAACGCCCCAAGACAATTTTAATCTATGACCACATTCATTAGCACTAGTGATGCTTGACGCCACTGTGTCAACTGCCATGAAAGCCGCCAAGAACTGGTTGGAATCTTAAACATTTTAGTCACAATGGTTTTATCAACTCTGATTCATCAACGGTTCAAGGAAGCACTTGAAGAATAGCGTTATGCATAGAACATTGCCCCAGTCAAGGCACAGTTACCGAGAAGTAAAACATTTTAACAATTCCGTAAAGCATTCAAACTACTAGCAAGAAGAACGGGTACAACATTATAAAAAGGCATGTACGACCTTCCGAAGAAAACGCAAAAATAGAATTGATTTCACGATATAAAAAATAGTACAACCCGAAAGTGGATTATGGAAAACTACCCAAGATCAAATCAGGAAGACCTTAAATGCACCGTGTGGCATACCAGTCATCAAGCCATTTTGTGGGAAGCTGCCCCTAAACTTACGTGGGAAAAACAAGCGCCTCTCATCTCACCTGCAAGAAGATGCCATTTTTATCCACCTCACACAGTGACATGGAAGACGACCGAATGGGGCAGAAATCACGAACAATACAAAGTACTACATCTTGTTTCAAATGACTGCCACTTACGAAGGATCTTCTCACCCGTAAGGATAAACCAGATAAGAACATAACAAATAAAACCTCACTATCCCAGCCTGAGGAATAGGATAAGAGTTCAGAAACAGCGATATACAAAGCTTTTCAGCCACGAAAATAAACCTTCCATTCAAGCAAGAAAATAATCATACCAAAAATGAAAGCACATAATTAAACCTTCCGATACGTATCGCAACTCGGCAATAAAAACGCAGCCACGACTTTGTTATGGACAGCTTTTACAGATAAAGAAGCAATTATGCAAGTTGATACCAAATCAAGACAGTGACAAAATTCTGTAACTTAACCGCAAATACTGATACTGAAAGAGGTTTGCCTTTTCCCATGTAACGCTACATCACAACGCCTTCCTTTGGAAACCTGTACAATGAACCCCACGAGGAGAAAAACAAGTAGTAAGAAGAAGAAGAGAAAAACATAAGAAGAATGCCTGCCCTCCTCCTATATTGTTAGTGATGGTAATAATTGTATTTAGTAGTAAGGATATAATTCAATATTTTGCGCGTTTCCCAAAATGAATATCAGAAATAAAATTCTTAAGCTGAATAAAATCTAAAGAAGATCTTCTTAACTGCATTAAAAATAGAAATACCGAATCTTTGAAAGACGACAAATAATCTGGCTCATTTACGATAAATCTCTCTCTCTCTCTCTGACGTTAATTTCTAGTGAGATACGATGACCTCATCCTCTTGAAGCCTTACGTAGAAAATTGCCTTTGGTCTTCGTCGCTCGTGATTGCCCTCCCTGGAGGTGCAAGTGGCGCCTCCAGTGCCGCTGATGGCGTCTTCTATCTCCTGGTTCCTCCTCCTGACTCTCAGTCTCTTGGGAGGTCGTCGCGACTTCCTCTTGCTCTTATCTTCCCCCTAATTCTCCTTTCGTCAAAGTCTTCTAGAGTTCTAAAGGTTGTCAAATCTCATAGCTGGGTCTCTCATGGTCTTTCCATTTGGGTGAAATGACAAATGCAATCACTGAATTCTTTTTAAATTATTGCCATCCTAAAGATATGTACGTCATCACGTTATTTCATTCGTATAAATTAGCAGATATAAAACCATATTTTGAACGCAATTTAATAATGTTTAACTTGGATTTTATATCAATAACCAATCTTAAGACCAGGTAAAAATATCTGGTATGAGAAAATAATTCCATTCTACTAATACTTGGTGAATTATTATTATTATTTTTTTTTTGGGGGGGGGTGTTCAACGATGGAGGCTTAGCAGTGGAAACTGCAAATGGAAAAAGAGGGGAAAATAAATTTTGGGTGAAAATAGTAAACACCTCGAAAATTAACTCAGTTTAATTATTCTTTTATGAATACGAACAGCCAAAGAAAAACTTATAATAACGTATTTAATATACTGAATCGAAAATTTAGATTACTTACTGAAATAATTCCTATGGCAATATTAAACTTCTCTTTTTATAGTAACACCTATGGGCCTTACAGAATTTTGGGTTTTCAACATAGAGATGCGGAAGACATTACCTAATTTAGTTCTCTTTCAAATGGCTACATAATGAAGCCACTTTGCATAGCTCTTCAGGAATTGTATAAGTGCAGTAATAATGAAATAATTAGAGACAAAAACTAGTGTAAATAAGCACAGAAAAATCAGAGACCACGGAAAACGATAAAAACGACGTAATGGAGTAAAAAGAAAGAAATACGTTCACATATGATAATACGTACCTCCAAGTAAGATTTCATTTTGGTAATAGAGGCCTTATCAATTATTTGTTTCATACCATCCGTTTTAATTCAGTCTCCTTACAAAACACAAATGCAACTTTATTGTTCATCATACTTACGCGTCTTCGGTGCCGTAATTAACATCGGAACCAGGGATTATCAGATATTTAAGTTAGAAATGATAAGACTTCTGCACACATTTACATTTCCTTCTAACATCTCTGTATTATTCGGTAAAATAATGCTCAATAAATCTTCAGCCTCCTTACCTTCCATGACCCTGTCATTATTCATCAACTAGACTAAAGCCGCTAATTATTTCTAATTACTGCACAAAACCATAACTTCAAGTCTTTAACGCTTGCATACCAAGAGCCTTTAGACAGGAGGGGAGGTACAGGAACACGAAAGCTAGACGATGCTTATCTTAAGGTGATGTGAAAACAGATGCGGGGATGTTGATGAGAAATCTCAGCCGCGAAGGCTGGCCAAGACGGAAAGATTTTGATGTCTGAATATCTGGGACCTTTGGGTAAGATGAAGGGACTCTTATAGGATATCCTGAAGTCTCGAGAGTAATAGGTTGAAAAGGATAACAGAAAGTCATCCAAGAGAGAGAGAAAGAGATACAGGTGAAAATTAAAGGAAATTCAATGTGCAAAGACACAGAATTATTCTTTGAAACTACTTCGATGCCAGGAGCCAGAAATTCTTCTCTGATCCTGTTCGATGCTTATTACTATTTGTCTTGTTTCAAGATGAATAATGTAAGTATTTTCGTAAAGGGGTTATGTACATTAAATGTTAAAAATGAATAAGTCACTACACTTTTAATGCTTTGATAAGATCTTTCTCTCATTAGAGTACTACCAAGAAAACTAATACATCTCTCTTTATTAGGAAAATAATTACTAACCAAAGTGAAGATGAAATGAATCATCCTTTAAAATGGTATGGATTTTTCAGAGTATAACTACCGTAACATCGTCATGGTATTTAATTATCAGGGTCATTTAGGCAAGAACAAATAGCACTTCATAATTTCCTTTTTATTCATACATATCGCAGACAATCACACACATGCACTAATAACTTATCTAATGCTAAACTATACCTATAACCCATTACAAAATGAATAAATCCAATTTTCACGAATTCACCCTGTTAACGACATTAAAATTTATTCACATTTCTTCATAATGTCAGCAAATCCTGTTACATCAAGAACAATCAATCATGTTCTATCTCTCCAATCACTGTGTTAAGGAGCATTCTACTTGTCAGTCCAAGTTGGTATCCAGTTTGGAGAAAGCTACTATCAACAAAATCCTTCACATCTTAAGCACATCACAACCACCCCAAAGATACACACGAGTGGCAGAGCATTAAGTATTTCTATATAAAACTCGGGTAACAGAATATGAAAATGCATAAGTTGCATCTAAATGGTTTCATATGGTTAGTTCAGAATAACTAAAGTCAAATTTTATCACAAGTAGCAGAAATGATTTTATATGGCATACACCCTTACTGCCATTATCATCGTAGTTTGCATTTGCCCTATTCTCCTGCAGACACCTGCTATATGACCTGGCTAACCATTAGCCGTACACCTGGATTTTCGGACTTTGCAGATTATAGAAAAACTGCTCTGCTGGACACCTTTTCCATACACCCCAAGCGCTCTCTGCTTTGCTTTCATACAATCTTTCACACAATGCCTTACCTCACAACATCCATATTAGAAACACTATGACTATCCATATTCATTGTTTTTATTTCCTAGTATTCTGCTGTTTGGGCCACATTTCATCTAATCCATTTCCTCCCGTTTGACCTCCTACCCATAACAAGCTCCACCCATGCCCTCTTCACTCCTGTCTCTTCATCCATCCTTACCACACACCTACCATCTCACTCTCGACTCCTCTTATCACATCAGTGATCTTTAGCATCCTGGCACTGATTTCTCCATTTTCCAGCTTCTCACGCAAAGGCCCTCAAATCTACCTCAGCATCCTCATGTCTGTTTTGTTTCTGCTTCTATTTTGCCTTCCTTCCATATGACCAGGTTTTTAAACCATACATCACCAATATATCTTCAGTTTCATTTTATTTGGAATTTTTTGGGTAATACACTACCCTGCTATCTCCTCCATTTCTTTCAAGCTCACACCCTCTTTCCTGGGTTAAAGTAGGTCCTAAGTATTTTAATTGTTCTCCTGTTTCAAATCTAGGTCTCTTCTATCTTACATATATGATTTATCCCCACCATGCTTTCTGGACAACGTCACCTCAATTTTACCCACATTTACCATCATATCACACCATGCCAGACATTAATACAGCTATCTTACTCTTCTTTAACATTCTTCTTCGGTCTCTGATGCAATTACCTGATCATCTGCATATCACAATTCCTACAGATTTTATTCCTAATATCTTCTCAGTACATCTATAACCAGTACCAACAGAAATGGGTTAAGTACCAATCCTTGATACTCTAGATCGATAAATGCACAGGAGAATTTCTGATTACCTCTCCGCATTTTTTCCTGTATGTCTTTTATTTTGATGACAGCATCAGCTGTACTTCTCCCTCGAATAAAATGGTACTGAACAATTCCTCATAATCCGTCATCAAGTATTTTCTCTAACACCTGAAGCAAAGGTTCTCTTATTTTGCTGCCTGTATGATGGCCACACTCCTTAATATCTCCCTTCTGTTCAAATACATGTACCATAAGACTTTCTTCCCAGTCATTTAGCGTTATTCTCTTCTCAGATAGCTCTTTAGAATTCCAGTATCGATTTTCCCTTCTATGCAGGGTACCATCAATATTTTCATCTGATGGACTGGTGCATTGCCAGACTTCATTTCACTCTATATCTAATTCAAATCAAAATTACTGGTGGGTCAGTGAATGAAACTCTGATATAATATTTTAAATACAAAAATTTATTTCTAAATTCAAGGATTATACATGACATTTAACAGTCTCAGGGAAATTATTATTACTTGAAAACAAAACAAAATTGAATTAAATCTGAATTAATCATCAGTCAAAATTAAATCAGAAATTAATTTATTAATTAATCAAAAATTATTCAAATAAAATTTAAATTGTTAAGTAACAAAATTTTAATTCCAAAATATTAAACAAAATAAGGCAAATAAATCAATCATATAAAAATGTGGATACAAAAGACACAGAAATATACTCTGCAAAAAATTAAATATCAAAAAATGTAAAGCAAAAATTATGGCAATAGCAAACACATCACATATATGCATAAAAGAAAAATTCTTCAAAAGATAAAGCATAAAACATATAACATGAAGAAATATTAAAAAGGGCAAAAAGTATCTTAGCTTACAATCACTGTAAACATTATTTTTAGTGCACTAAAAACCAATAATTATGTTACAATACCTTGGTACAATTGTACGTGTCTTTAATGGGCGCCATTACACACACACTTAATAAAATACACTGTTCCAGATAACTCAGACACATTTACTAAATTAAACACTTGAGATATGAGTGACCATCGTCTATCAAAATATCAATTACATTATAACAGGACATTCATAGTCCGAAGCGGCAGCGAGAGAAAGGAAGAGAGAAACATCCCCCTTTGACACGGTTCTGGTCTCAAAGTGAGGCCCCTTGTAAGGGCGTCTTAGAAGCAGCAGGGCATAACCTATGAGTGCATGGACAGGTCCCAGACGAGGTTTTTATTTTAAAAACTCTTTAAAATGATAATTAGAGAGGAAGTGGAATTACAATTAACAATAATATTTATCATTACATAGCTTCAGAACAAGAGAATCTCTAGTTATTATAATAAGAATGGAAAACATCGTTTCATAGAAAATTCCTCAATGACGTTAGGCAACTTTCGTAATGGAATTTCCACCCAACAGTGTTTTGATTGAGTCCCATAATGCCTTGTACACTAATGAGTCATCACGAGAAGGTGATAATCTCAACAAGTTTTGAATACTGACTAAACAAATTGCGTCCCTATACAACGAACAGCGGCTCCCTGTCTCTGAGAAGCGCCACTCACCAGCCCTGTTTACAAACCATACAGGTGTAACCATTTTACTGCATGCTCTTTTACAGTATATGCGTATCTGAATACAAAGTCATACAGTTATGCAACAACTCACACATACACACAGGGAGATTACTGCATTATGAAAACCACAGCATAAGAATATATATATATATATATATATATATATATATATATATATATATATATATATATATATATATATATATATATACACACACACACACACACACACACACACACACACACACATATATATATATATATATATATATATATATATATATATATATATATATGTTGTAGGAGGTATTTCATCAAGAAATTCCCCACAATTGTTTTAGTTATAAGGACTGTGTTTGAACTCCAGTCAAGAGTTTAGTTATGACATCTTCAATTTCTCCATATTGTAGAATAAGACTGTTTTTGGAAGATCAGACCAATGTTCTGCAGGATTTCAGACAAACTCCATGAGTGGTTTTCTTGTATTTTGTCAAAAAAGGGCTATGTACAAAAGAATTACAATTGGTCTACACAGGATGATCTCCCATGTCGATCTAATATCTAGCTTTCACACTTTTACATAGCAAGACTAAGATTCACACCTGCAGACAAATATGTGACCCGTTCCCAAGAACTTCCCACGGCTACGTGACATTTGCCTCCAGCTCTGAGCAAAAGGAGAACGCTGAGTTTATGCAAACGAATGCTAATGTATGATGACGCACTGTCTTAAAGCACTACACAGGTACTTATTGATGACGTCTGCGTCTGGTTTGACCAAACGGAGATTTCACAATAGCCTTCCTTTCATGATCGATACAGATATATATGTTGGGAATTATCTTAGATTTACTAAGAAACGTAGTTTCTTTAAATGTGGCATAAATGAAATATGACATTTGCTCGGCCACGTAAAACACAATAGGAACGAAATCATCAAAACAGGCATTCACTAGCTAAGCATAAATCCTCAGAAAGCAAAAGAAAATATACGCTTCCAAATATCATTATACTCAAAATGTGAATGAGATATATAGTAATTACTGAAGACAGCAAATACTGAAATATGTTGCATATTTGTGAACATAAGTCTTACTAAAATGTAGCAAAGTGAAAAAAAAGGTAAGTTATATAACTCAAATATTGATTATACTGATAATGCTAATGATTAACATATAAATCATATATAGATAATGCAATCCGGATAAATCAAATAAAATAATGCAATTCAAAATGATAATGCAATTCTGAAATGATAATGCAATTCAGAAATGATAATGCAATTCGTAAGACGAAGTAAAAACATTTGTGCACAGACTATATGAATACACTTGCAATGATAGAGACTGAAATCAATGCTTAAAAATGTATCCAAAGGTAATAACCATATGGTAGGTTTATATAAACAAACAGTTATCCTGATAGATTAATCAGTATGGACAACCAAAATGCAAAATGTTGAATGAACAACATGCTACTACACGCAATTGATACATACATATGTAGTATAGGTTATTAAAGAAATAAATGTAGATAAATGATAACACCAGAAATGTTCAGCTCTTCCTCACATATATTACCAACGAAAATAGAACCTTTTCAGTCTTTCTCTGTGTACTCGAGCTTTAATGAAAAAATGGCCAGTAATTCCATTACTGAACTCGGAACATATAATTGCGCCAGTCCAACGTTGACCTTTGAGAAACAGTAGATTTCGCAATGGTCTCCTTCATCTCTCGTGCTTTTTCCAAAACATTACGCTGACGATTACGCCTACGGCTCCCAGCAACATACCAACGGCAATTAATGTGTAGAGGAGAAGAAAATCATGGTGATCAGAAGAATGGCTCGCAGGAGACAGCAAGTCTAATGATGCAATAGCGTTTTCGATGGGCCTGCTGTAGGGAATTGTTAGACCTTGCAGCCTAGTGTTTCACGATGTGTTGATGAAGAAGTTGCGGCCTCTGATGATGGATGCTAGCTCGGATGAAGAGTGACGACGTTGTTGCAGTGCAGCCATCATTAACGACGAACATGTGTCCTGTTGTCCTAGTACCATCTGGGCAAGTGACGATGTATGGTTCTGCAGAGAAGACGAATGACGTGCCATTCACGAGCCTGTGACGAAACTGATTGTCACGATACCGTACTAAACCAGCCAAACAATGTTCATGTGTATGGGGAGAGGTTCTGTTAAGTACCAAGTCCATTCGCATGAATTCAATGACGTAATGTTTAAGAATTCAAACAAATCGATCCTGCACACTACATTATTCATAACATCATGGCAATCATTTAACAGTGCTTGGTCTCGGACTACCGTAAAGCTTCATTATTGGCGGAAACCAATACTAGAGCTGACAGATTATTAATAATAGGTGTCGAGACGTTAGATACATACGTGGGAAAAGGCGAAACTTTATACGCTTTCCACGCGTCTGATGGGTTGAAAGGAATGTCGATTACGATCTTATCAAGGTCAACTTTAACTGTGATCAAGCTGTAATAAAATTCAACTTTATGAAAATCTACTACTGGAACATAGCGCATTTTATCGTGAGCATTATTGATAATCTGAGTAAGATCTTTAATCGGTAACAAATGAGGAGACAACACGCCTTTAGCAGCAAGTGTTATAGCTTCCACGTAATCTTTTGATTTTTCGATAAAGCTTGAAACTCTCGAGTATACATGATTAATTTTAGCGTGATAATACATCAAAGTTGCTAACAAAACTTGAGTGTCATGAATCTGATTGAAACGTCGTGACTGTTCATTTACTTTACTGATTACGCTGTTCAAAGCTTGAATTTGTTTGTTTAGTTCTCCTGCTAATACCTCTTGTTGATGTTCCAGATTTTCGATTTTAACCCCGTGATCGCGAAGTTTTAAACGATTTGAAATCCCTAATCCAAGACCTGCTACGGAACCAACCAAATTTAATGCCGCTAGAACAAGTGGGTTACGCCTTTCTGTAACGTCATGAGGTATTGACCTCATTAGCAAATCACGAGCCAAGATTTCAGCTTCGCTTGTTTTATTCCTTAATTCCCAGAAAAGCATATTAATTGTGTCACTGACTTGATTCGGCGACGTTGGATCACTGCTAGCTAAGAATGATTTATGCAAGTCTGCCAGAGATTGATAAAAAAAGAGTCAATTCTGATTTCAAAGTTATGACTTCATTTTCGCTAGTAAAAATGGCGTTCATATTGACTTCTAAAACTATATTACTGCCAGTTAGAAAGAAATTATTCATTTCCTCTACTATAGAACCATGATGTAAAGTTATTTCAGAACTCTTCCCAGCTACGATAAACATTGAGAGGAATAGTGCATGGTATAATTTGACAAGCTTCATGTTGGAGCCTGTAAAAAAAAAATAACTTGTAAATAATGAAACAAAAACATCGCATCATTCAAATGATGTAAAAATTCACACAATAATTAACTTTTCATAACAAACCATTGTCTTAAGCTCTCACATGAGAGATAGATACTGTTCGAACATCCGTTGAATCGGACTGATTCCGAATTTTAAGTCAGTTACCTATTAAAACTTCTATAACTATGAAAGGACCTTCAAACTTAGGCAACAATTTCCAATTTAGCCCTTTTCTAACATAGACTTGTACATATACTATATCTCCTTCTTGGTAAGGCTTTGTGACCTTAGCTTTTTTTATCATGTGCATTCTTCATTAACACTTGAGCCTGTAAGAGGTTTTGATAAAGTGTTTGATATCTACTTCGGCTAACATCTATTATATCCTTCAACGGATCTGATAAACTAGATGTCGGGGATAATATGTGAAAAGGTGACCTAGCAGGTATCCCATATACAGCTTCATGGGGAGACATACGGATTGAAGTATGATAATTGTTATTTAGGGTACTGGACACAGTGGGTATTGCAATATCCCAGTTTGGGTCCATACCGCCTATGTTTACACGCAGTATGTCTAGCACCTTTCTATTAACCCGTTCTACCAATCCATTAGATTCAGGATGGTATATCATCGTATTGACTTTCTTTATTTGCAGAATTTCGCACAATGAGTTAAGGAAGTGATTATTGAATTCTCCACCTGAGTCAGAGATTATTATATTTGGAATTCCATGTCTGCATATATAGCACTCGTAAAACTTCCTAGCGCACTCAATGGCTGTTTTACTTTTTAGTGGTATTAATTCAGTATACCGTGTAAGGGCGTCAATGATAACCAAGAGGTTTTTATTCCCCGGTCTGTCTCGTAAAAACCTGTCAATAAATCAAGGTGTACCCTTTCAAAAGGTTTGCTAGGCACGGGATAAGTTCCGAGACCTACAGGATTCTTAGTATGGCCCTTGTGACGGAAACATATATCACAGTTTTTAATATATGTCTTAATATCTTTTAACATAGTAGACCAGTAAAATAATGACTTGGCCTTTTGAGAGGTTATTTCGAACCCAGGATGACCATGCAGAGGATGGTTGTGAAGCCATTTCAGAACGATTGGGATTAATGTGATAGGTACAACCACCTGGTCGTTAGTTAACTGTGTTGAACTCCTGGTTCTCCTAGCCACGGATCGGCATAGAATGTTATCCTTAATCAAGAAATATTGATTCGTATATTTCACATATTCCTTATCATCTGGATTCCTATTTAATGCATCTATTATTACTCTTAATTTCTGATCTTTCATTTGTTCTTGTCGTACTGAATCTAGATTCCATTCTATATCTGTAATATTCTCTGTTGCTTGGGCTAACGATTGACCATTTTCGATAGCAATTTTCATAGCTTGCGAAGGAATTGGAATTTCTTCTAGATCAGCGAAAGGTATTGAGTGTGTTGGTACTGGGTTACGAGATAGCGCATCTGCGATTACGTTTGCTTTACCGGGTAAGTATCCAATTTTAGCTCCAAAGTCCTGGATAATCATGTGCCACCGAGTTCTTTTAGGACTATGATTGAAACCTTTAAAAAAGGTCAGTAAGGGGCTTGTGATCAGTTAGAACCTTGACACTATACCCATAGATTATATATTTAAAATGTACCAACGAATTAGCAATGGCGAGGCATTCCTTATCTATTACTGCATATTTCTTCTCTGACATTTTTAATTTGCGAGAATAAAAGCAATGGGGAAAACTTATTGTCATGCCACTGGAGTAACACACCTCCTACTCCTTGATCTGATGCGTCGGTTGCAATAATAAACTCTTTAGTAAAATCGGGAAACTTTAAAATAGGAGCAGAACTGATTTTTTCTTTCAAGGTATCAAAAGCAATTTGATGTTGGGATTCCCATTTGAAAGTTACGTCCTTCCTTATGAGATCAGTTAAAGGAGCTGCTATTACTGAATAATCTCGGATAAACCGACGATAATAACCTGAAACCCCGAGAAATTGCTGTATGGCTTTAACATTAGTAGGAACGGGAAATTTACTAATAGCAGAGATTTTATCATGGACTACTTTAAGACCTTGCCGAGATACCATGAAACCCAAATAGACTAATTCGTCTTTAAAAACTCACATTTAGAAATTTTTACTTTTAGATGATGTTCTCTTAACCTTTGAAGGACTATTTCTAGTTTACTTAAATGCTCCTCCAAGGTGTTGGAAAATATAACTAAATCATCCATATAAGCATGGAGAATATTCCTAGTAAATCTCCGAACACTATATTGATCATTCTAGTGAACGTAATAGGAGCACAACGTAGCCCAAATGGCATACGTAGGAATTCATAGTGACCTCTAGCTGTACTAAAAGCAGTGTACTGGGTACTATCCTTGGCTAAGGGTATCTGGTGAAAGCCTTTAAGTAAGTCCAAGGAAGTAAAAATTTATTCTGTCCTAATAGAGACAAAATATCATCTGTGCAAGGTACTGGGAAACGATCAGGGATAGTTTGGTCGTTAAGTTTGCGAAAGTCAACACAAATCCTCCAGGTTTTATCCTTTTTGGTACTACTATCAAGGGAAAATTATAAGGGCTGTTAGATTTCTTAATAACCCCTCTTTTAACATTTTATCTACCTCAACATTGATTTCATTCAGAAATTTGGCCGGTAGACGATATGAAGGCACGTAAATGACCTGGTCTTTATCCTTTAAACGAATTTGATGTTCGATGACTTCCGTTTTGCCTAAAGCTCCAGTACTAGTAGAAAAACATCACTATATTTGGATAAAAGATCAAAAAATTTCTTGCTTATATCCCTATCTAAAATGTCTGCTTCGATTTTGCCTTTAATTACCTTTAAAAGAGATTCGTCTGTTGCTGATTCAGTGGAGTTAATTTCAGCAACTGTAAGGGATTCGATGTTTATATGCTTCGATATTGACAATATGTTGATTTTCATGTACTGTTAAAGCAGCATTTAAGTGATTAAAACTTCAATGTTAACCCTGATGATCAGAATTTACTGTGTATAATGCTTGCGTGACTGAAAGCCCATTTATCTTTAAGGTATCAGGAAGAATTAAAACCTCTGAGCCTGGCAATTTTCTTTTAACCTTGACTGTGAGATACGATGGTGTGTTTGGCTCAATGGTTTGTGCGAACGCAGCAAGGACGGGTGCCTGAGAGTTATGTTGGGTTGCTGTAACAATATCATCGCTTATGAGACAAGTGACTGGCTCTTCGATATATGTTATCTTCTTACTCTCTGTCTCCTTCTGATCCAAAACAGATTTCAATGTGTGTGAAGACCGATAGAATTTCCTTTTATAAACACTCCGTGTTTTGCGGGTGTTAAAATTACGTTATGTAATGACATTGATGGATATCCCATAATAACTACTGGGTACATATTAATATTGCCAACTATGATAAAGGTATCCGTAAAAGTACGTTGCCCCAACCTGTATTGTATCTGAGATGTACCAATTACATCTAATTCATTATTGCCTATTTCTGACAAACGAACATCAGAGCGTTCGATGGGAAATCTTGAAAATAAAAGGTGATGGGTACGTAAATCCATTATATTACGTGGACTACCTGAATCAAAAAACAAGGTGAAATGCTTGTGTTCTAAGCTAACTGCATGCAAAGTGGGTCTAACTTCTTCTGAGCCAATAATAGCGTGTATTTTGCAAAAATCTACGGGACCGTGCTCTGCATGTTTGGGAGACACTACCTCGATTTCTGGAAAATTCTTGTCTTCACACATATCTTGGAGAACATTAAACTTATTATCTGATTCAAAAAGTGATGATAACCCAATATCACTCTCCTCCCCTTTAAGCTGGCTATGTGGTGTTTGTCTGCCCGCCGGCATTCGGAAAATTCACTGACGCATTATTGTTTGGAACTGCTGAGCCTGAAGTTGGCTTTCCCGAGGAACGATTTGAATGTACTTGTTTCTGACCTGCATTACTGTTCTGCTTGTAATGTTTGTTCTTTCCCCATGGTACTGGTGCTTTTTAGCGTCATTACCAGTGTTTTGAATGTTTGTGTTACTGTTTAAATTCTTCTTTCTTGCATTGCAATGACTATACTTATGATGCGTACTGTTATGGATTGAACAATAGCGGGACCTACACTCATTTATCACATGACCAGGTTTTTTGCAATTGTAACAAATGACTGCTGATGGATTATTAGTGACTAAGTTAACCTGTTGCGGTGATGTAGACGCATGATTTTTGTTTTCTTGCTTTGTAAAATCCTGAATCAGAGAAGGATCGAGATCTGTACACTTGGACAAGTGTTTCCGAACTTGCCTATAGATATCTAATTCTGAGCTATCTGATTGTAATTTTTCATCAAAACACTTAACCAAAGGTTCAGGTAACATTGCTGTTACAAGTGTTAAATAGAATAACCTGCAGACAGATTTGGAACTGATATGCAGATTACCATTGACCCAACTTGAGCCATCAATCTGTCCTTTATACTCTTCGAGCCTATCTCCTATCAGAGCTGCCCTATCTGCTATACTTAGATTAGTCATAGATGTGAGTCTTATGATGTTGCGTAAAGCAAGAACTTCATCCAATGCATCCTCACTCCCATAAATGGAACGCAGATTGGCTTTGAAACCATCCCAAGTGTTTGTTTCTTTAAAAGATATTCCTGCAAGTATGCACCTGCATCTCCTTTAGCAAAATCTATGAAACTCTTTGCCTCTTGCAATTGTAAAGACGGATCGGTAATGGATTTTGCCGTGAGGTGTACGTCTATAGACGAAATCCAAGATTCGACACCCTGCGTCAAAAATCCATTGACACGACCTGCGAATGGTACAATTGGCGATCTAGCATTAACTACCGTAAGTACAGGATTCTGTGGGGAAGTGGTGGGGTCGCTCCCACTTGGGGTTGGAGGAGTCATTTTCCTACTAAGTTTCCTATCCGCACGCCTACTCTCTAAGTGATCTTGAAACCTATATGAATAAACACGGCCGCTACGTAACCTCATAAATCTAAACCAGGAACGCAAGTAAATAACAACCGAGATTCATATAACCGCTAAAAATAACATCACTTATGAAAAATGCATCATAAAATACAATGATGAAAGGTAATAAATGCACTTTCCTGAAAAAGAACAGAGTTAACAATGTGTCAGGCGTAAAAAATAAAAGGACACAAAAGTATGAAAAAAAATGAGGTATCAGGAACCGCTACGTCTGCAAGGCAAAGGTATTAATCTACGGCACTGCTCACCTTATATCAGCAACCTGCCACTCGAGACCCGAACACTGTAAATGAATATACCAACTGTTATAAATAATGGCTGTACTTAGCTTTTATTGGATTCTGGTAAGTAGGTCGACGAGGTTCCTCTGCTGTCCAACTTCCGTCTGGCTAGATACACGTCATCGAAGGGATGTTATCGTGGATGTTGAACTTCTTATGTTGATGAATGTTGATTGCAGAAACCCTCAGGGAACAACGTGGAGTGTTGATGTGCAATGTTGCGTAGATTTGTGTAGATTTCTCTCTCTCTCTGCCATGCGTTGGGGTAGATGTGTTGTGAAGGTCAGATGTTTTCTCGCTTTTTCGTTGTTGATTGTTTTCTTTCCGTCTGCTTGTAACCATTGTTTATGAAGATGACAATTGTCTATGGTTTTTGGGCATCTCGCCGTATCGGAGCTTCCGTTTACCAATGTAGACGCCATGTAGAGGTGCTGCCAGAAAGCTCTGTTGTGACTGCTGTTGTGTGTGCTGCCACCACTGTTGTATGAAGGTATTTCATCAGAAATTCCTCCAGGTGTTTGGTTATAAGGACTGTGTTTGGAACTCAGTCAGAGTTTGGTTATGACATCTTCAGTTTCTCCATGGCTGTAGAATAAGACTGTTTTTGGAAGATCAGACCAATGTTCTGCAGGATTTCAGACAAACTCCATAGTGGTTTTTCTTGTATTTCGTATAAAGACTTATTTACAAAAGAATACAATTGGTCTGCATAGGATGATCTCCCATGTCGATCTAATATCTAAGCTGTCACACTTTTACATAGCAAGACTAAGATGCACACACACGAACAAACATATGACCTCGTTCCCAAGAACTTCCCACGGCTACGTGACATTTGCCTCCAGCTCTGAGCAAAAGGAGAACGCTGAGTTTATGCAAACGAATGCTAATGTATGATGACGCACTGTCTTAAAGCACTACACAGGTACTTATTGATGACGTCTGCGTCTGGTTTGACCAAACGGAGATTTCACAATAGCCTTCCTTTCATGATCGATACAGATATATATGTTGGGAATTATCTTAGATTTACTAAGAAACGTAGTTTCTTTAAATGTGGCATAAATGAAATATGACAAATTGACTAACCTTTCTCCATACAGCTTGCGTCCAATGGTATACGCATCCCTTGACCTTGGCATTAGGCAAAACCTCAGGCAAGACTTTCCACAGTGCTTTCTCATAGTCTATTGTTATGTGCTGAACACGGGGCTCATTTGGTAGACTAGTTATAACTTCATGGAAAACTTTTCTGTAGTCACTCTTTTTCTCCCAGACATAATGACAAATAGTAAGGGACTTGTTTTGCATGGTCGTCTGCCCTCACAAAAGCGTTGACTGTCATCAGCTGTATAAAGGGTGCCTGCATAGCTTGAACGTGCTATCAGTGTACCATGACTTGGCCCTCGTTAGATGTGCTATTTGTTCTGTTGTTGCGAAGATCAAATGGCGGCGTTCACGAACTGATACGTCACCTATAAGAAAATCGTCAGGAATGTGATTTACTTTTAGCGCAAAATTCAGGTTTTTGGGCTCTGTCGGTCTTACAATTTGTCTATGTCTGTTTGCTGTTCTTGCCAAATGTTCTGGCTTAGGCAGACTAGGGCATGGTGCACTTCCTATCTCTTGTAGTAACACATCATCCACTATAGCAGTCGCTGGTTTAAACAGATCTTGTGCTGCCTGTTTCTTTACCTCTAATGTTACTTTAGTGACGATATCAGAGCCAGTTGGTGGTGAATGATTGTGCAACACGTTGTTCTTTACATATTTTCCATTTCTCTGCTTTATTAGTGCCTTGCATGGGTTACTTTTCGGGCGATTAGTACACTGCCAGTAAGTTACATTCGATCGCTGCATTTTTTTGTTGTAAGTGTACCCATGACTGTCAACGAGCTTATCTCTACCACGCTGTGTGCCCTTTTCAAAGAGCTGGAATGTAACTTCACTTTCTGGCTGCAGTTCAGTATCTTGTATGGCTGGGTCGTCAAGTGAATCCTCTAGTTCCATTGGCAAATCAGGTGGGTCATCAACTGAAGACTCTTGTTCAACTGCAAGGATGTATGGTTCGTGTTCCATGGCAGGGGTGGCTGTGTTGTCCACTGGATAGGAGGTTGGTTCGTCAGTGAAGGTGCAAGTATTACAATTCCAATCAATGGAAATACCGGATTTCACAGCTGCCCAGTAATCAGCGCGAGATACGCCAGTATTGCATTTCCTGTGTTGCCACCTTCCACACATGTCGCACTGCAGACCTTCTTGCCTTGCCCTTACAGGTACGAGGCACTGAATACACTCGTCTGTGCAGTCTACCATCTTGCCAGGAACTGTTTTATTCTATGGTCAATCAGTAATTACAAAACATAGGTAATGAACCACCAAACAACACACACACACACACTTCCATAGGCTTTGTGAATAGTTTCATATGAATTAAGTATATTTTCACTCATTGACTGCCTTACTAGAAAAACGTTTGTGAAAGCTTTTGACGAAATGAACAGAATGATAAAAACGGATTTTTGAAACCTTAAATCACAGCCTAGAAGGTCAACATGACGATGACAACTGGCGCAGTAAGGACGCCTGTGAGAAATAAGTTCTGATTACGTGTAATACTCTCTTTGTATCCCAGCAATTTTCAGGAAAGTTTGAGTAGTCCAACTAAGGAGAATACATCTCCATTTGTTGAACTTAACCCGTTTATCATTGCTAAGTTTGCCTGTACAAATCATAAAACCAAGTTCGAACATCGTCCGGTTAATCTGTGATGGATTCATTCATTTTTCCGTTTCATTCTCGTGATGGGATGTGGGTTAATATCAGTTTGAAACATGTGGAAAGTTTTTTAATCACTGATCACTTCCTGACACTCCCCACTTCAGAAGAGATCTAATCCGGATTCTCTTCAATTCTGGCAATGTGGGCATTTTGAATCCTTCATTTAATAACACAGGGATTATCCGTTGAAAATGATCCCCTATATACTTCAGAACCGAAGCAAAGCAGTTTAAAGAATGAATTCACTTGGCTTCTGCTCAGTGAGCAAAACGTAGGAGAAAACGTGTACACCTGCACAGAATTTATTCTTGGTGGGTGTGGAAAAAGAATTCACGGAACTCCTTCATGGTGCGTTCGCGTTCACCAGAGAGAGAGAGAGAGAGAGAGAGAGAGAGAGAGAGAGAGACGGCACGTTCTCGTAATTCTGAAAAGTTTCGCTTTTTCTTCCCACTGCCAGGATAGCCAAATTCTCAGTAGATTAGGAAGGATCTCTCTCTCTCTCTCTCTCTCTCTCTCTCTCTCTCTCTCTCTCTGTAGATGGAGTGATCGTCAATGAAAGTTGGTAATTCAGATTGACTTCCAAAAGAACAGATAATGTATAGCTGTTCATTATCACCATATGAAGATAAAACTATTCACTGTAACTGATATCCTTATTTAATCATCGTGATTAGGTAGATTCAGAATGTTTATGCTAAGCAACGTTTATGTGCGTCTTCGTTACACAAATAATATTTAATCAATGAAACGCGGCCCTTATGAGCGGTATAAGTATGTGCTGACTCAACGAGTGCTGCACGTACCCATGAAACCTCATGTTGGTAACCTGGAGGACTGTCATTATTTATAAAGTGAAAACCTTATTTGTCTTCATAACAGAAGCAAAGACTTTTCACGATAACTTTATGTTTATGCAGCATGAAATATTTCAGGGTAGTTATATTACAAGGCACATTTCTCAATCATTATAAATTTGCCCAGGATGTTTTTTCTGCAAAATAAATACTTTGAATCTGGACCTCCCAGTACGGAAGAATTTTTAGTCAACGGAGAGAGTTATTCAAGTCAGAGAGTTTGTACATTCAACGAAATATTTGTATAAAAGTGACTGTATCTAACTGAACGTCACACAGCAGTGATGTTGTGCTCCTGGCTTTCGTGTGATTGCGACACTGAGAGCAGAATAGCAACAGAAAGCCGGGGAAGGACAGATAAGGAAGACGTTAGTTAATTACGAATTTAAAATGTATCTCCATATTTTTTCAAAAGAGAAACATTTCAACTGCATTGTACTGTAAATACTACGATGTAAATTTCAATTGCTGTAATGAGAGTGAATAAACTGGAAGAAATAATATAAAAATTGAATGGCCTGATAATAGAGTATCATCACATGCATATTTTGATTGGAAAAATTATTATTATTATTATTATTATTATTATCTTCCCGTTTCCCTGAAGTTAAACAGATTTTATTAAAAAAGTACCTGAGGATTTAACCTTACCGTCCACAAATATTTTGACCCTGACCTATTTTTCTTTTTTTTTTTTTTATTTAGACCTGTGAAACAATGACAAAGATCTCGTCTTCAAAGTTCATGTAAATAACTTTCAAAATATTTTTACCTTAGCTTTTGTTTCAAAGGTCAAGGTTCTTATTTTATTTTTTTATGTGATGAGATAGACACACCTTTCAAACTGCTGAATGTTTTTACGAGATATTTTATACCTTGACGCATATTCATGTATACGCTCAAAGCTTAAGGGAAAAAAAAGACGTCCATGCCTATTCTTGACGCCTTCAAAATACGCAAAAAACCAACGCTTTCACATAGCAATTTTTCGATCCTTCCCCTCAACGTGTATGTCCGACGAGGGAGAGATTATCATGCAGAGAAAGAAAGGCCAGGAGGAGGAGGAGGAGGAGGAGCTCTCAGAATAAGCTGTTATCCTTTTGAGAAGTGGAAGGAAAAACTTTGAAGAGGATATTTTTGTCAAGAGAGGATCTTTATTTCGAACCATTGGCTTTGAGTTCAGAAATAGTCTGGGATCACCTCTCTCTCTCTCTCTCTCTCTCTCTCTCTCTCTCTCTCTCTCTCTCTCTCTCTCTCTCTCTCTCTCTCTCATGCAAGTACTGTCATAGTAAAATATGCCTTATTTTTATTTACGTGGATGTGACTATGCGTGAGTACGCGTATCCATTCAGAATGCCTGTACATATGTAACCCTTCAAATATACAGTTATGGGAGACGATAATGGGAACTATGTGGTTTTTAATAGAAAAATACGAATTTTTAATGCAGTTTTTATATAAACTAAGGACAAATTTCAAATTGTTTAAATAGATTTTATAAGAAGAGTGTTACACAAATCACAATCACAAAGGTTGCAAGATTCAATAACATAATATTCTCTCTCTCTCTCTCTCTCTCTCTGACATACGTTCAGGGTGAAATGACATTTTGCTAGCAGGAAATGCATGAAGTGGGGGCAGGTAGTAAATGATTAGGACTGGCATCTGCAGAGAAAAAGCTTTAATGACCGCCTTGTAGATCAGGGGTGAAGCCCTGGGGTGGACACGTCTGGAAATCTGGACGAGTAAAAGCTGGGAGCATTAGGTTACAATGTTTGTAACTCATTTCCAGGCAGACCAGATGACTCCTAATTGACTGAAATATAAAGAGGAGGGCGCTGTCTTTTCTAAGGTTGATTAAGGGAATGCCATTGTCGAAAACGAAAGTGCGTAGAAAGTTTCCGAAAGCCATAGAGGATTTCATCCCGACCTCTTCTCTTCGTGGCATCAAAACTCTTGTTGGAAGTCCAGATGACATTTTCCCATCCTTTCTCTCTCTCTCTCGGCTTTTGGCTCCGGGATGGGATGGTCGCCACCTACGGGGATTTTGCCCTGTTTTTTCATTTTGCTATGACATTTTTCCTCCGTTCGTAAGAGAAGGCGGAAAAGCCTAAGTAAGAAACACGTTTTTAGTTGCAAACTTTTCTGATTCCTTCCTTGCATGTGTTTTTAAATAGTGGGTAAATTACATTATACACTTTTATTTACAATCATAAACATAAAACTCTTCAGTTTTCTGTTTTCGTCCGCGCAGTGTGAACTTTCATGTTGTTGGAATATTCTTGAAATCAGGGGAATTCGTGTAACTGAAGTTCCTGTGGCGACATGAATATATTTTATTCTCTTTCGTTTTATCATTATCATAAAGAGTTGTTGTCTACCCTTATCGTTCCGTATTTCATTAGAAAATAGATAAACGATCAGGATTATGACCTAACAAACAATGAGAGGAATTTTCATTTTTTCTTTAAAATTTGTTTCTTATTCCCACAGCTGCTGAGGTTAAAGGGTAAATTACCTTGACGTTTTTAATGATGCCATTTACTTATTAGTTTTTAGATACTTAAAACATTCTTTTTATCCGTGTGTTTTTCATTCATTATTTCTTTTCATATACACAAACAAAACTAGAAACATTTCCACATCTGGAAGGTGAGAGAGAGCGTGCAAGATGGGGGTGAATGCCGCAGTATGTATAATGGGATTGAACGTGTTACTGATGTCACATGTCTAGAAATATGTATAGGCTAATGAAGTGGACGTTTTCTGCACAGGGGATTCAGCCACTGTTCATCACTTCAAGCATGAAAGTGGCAGGTATCTCCCTCCTTTTAAGGAGAACATCTATATATATATATATATATATATATATATATATATATATATATATATATATATATATATATATATATATATATATATATATATATATATATATAGTATAGTGTGTTAGTGTGTTTGTGTTCTGCCTGTACAATTTCACAGACACTGCAAACACACTAGACATACGCTCACAACTGCATAGCGCACCCATGAATCAAAACTGAGCCCATTCAAATTTTGATAAATCATTCCCTAGTTACGTCACGCTCTCACTGTCCAATCAAATGAACCTCAAATTAACAAATGCATCGAATATATCCTGAAAGAAGGAAAGCATTGCCAAATCAACAACAGTTTATCATTTAAATGATGATGCATCCGACTGAATTTGATGGTTTTGCTATGGTTTAACCTCAATTTCGCTTTTGAAAATTTGATCGACATAGAGTAACCACTACGGTGTTCGGTTTCATTAATGAATGGAGTGAACGTGATAGCGGTGTCTGGCAGTAAAAATAAGTATGTAACGCAGCCTTAACACTCGGGTTATCCAGTATATTTGATCATTACACAAGTAGGTGAAGTAAATGGGGAATTGTGTACTTAATGCAGATTTGTCATACAATGCAATGTTCTTGTAGTTCTGTATTTCATTTTAAACATACATAAATAAATTGTTAGAGTGGCAGCATTCATGAATGGTTTCTATGGGTGGGTGTACGCTGCAGGAACACACGTCGATAACTTATCGTACACACACCAAAAACATGTTGAATGCAAGTCAGCGACTTCTTAGTTGTTCTGATTAGTTAACCATTGTTTCTTAAGATAATCCAGCATTTGCCAAAGATTCGGTTTCCAGTGAGGGTCGTGGACTTGTTTGTGATATGTATGCAATATTTCAGACATATTTATGGCATGTTTTACACTATAGTGGAGACGCACCTGTTGATTGACGCACAACATAGTATACACAAATAAAATCACAGACAAAACTCCGTGAAATTTCATTCTCGTTATCTTCCTGCGACTTCTATGGAGCATTTATAATAATCATATTACATCGTTGCTATCAAACGCCAAAATAGTATATAATTATATTAGCCTTCATTGGCAATAAGTATGTTAGCATTGCAATACATGTGGACGAAAATGTTGATTGTAGACATGTCAGGCTTCCATTATTTGCTTTTCATATTTACTAAGTAGAACCAATTCAGGCTGTAACGGCATCTTTACTATTAGATGTTGATAAATCTATGTCATGAAATGTTTGCAGAATTTCATAGGCTTCATGAAATGAACCCGAAGATACACTATGAAAAATTATACAGTTTAATTTTTAAAATTACATAGACTACTAATTCGTAATGTGTTCATAATCTTACATTTATTCATGAATTGTGGGAATGTCAAAATCAGAATCTCTTGGCAAGCATAATGAACTTTAATAAGTCATATGTAACCTATAAAATACTGTACAACTTCATATATTTTTCTGCTTACTAACAAATCACAGTTATATAACATAAAAACAAATTTATATTTTGACTAAGCAAATAATATTTTTATTTAAATCATCTGGAATACACCATAAAGTTAATTTTGGAATAAGATATATCCACATTATAAGTAATCTTCTTTAAATCCGTATTTAGTAATACTGATTGATCTCACGTCGTTTAGTATGGAAATGTTACCATGTATCTCAGATACCGGAAGGATATTACAAATGCAGCTTTATTTGGGGCAATTTTCAGTTGGTGAGATTTTTTAGTGAATCCAAATCGGTATCTAGCATTTTGCATTACTGAAAATGTTCCTCTTCAGTTGCATTTTAATTTTATTTCAAGGCAGAACTAAAAACCGTGTCTTGAGTCTTCGTCGTCAGATGTGTCGATTAGCTTGTGCCTGACCTAACCCAGACATCAATATGAATTCCGAAACGAAAATATAAATAATAATGATAGTATGCCCTCCTGACTCACTCCATATTTCATGTTCAATTCGTTGACTACACAGAACCTACATTTCAAATGAACCAGGTGAGTGTTATATCAAAGTACATCAGATTGCCTTAACCATATGAGTACTGTATTCCAGTCATTTTCTCATTAGAACATTAACAAAACCAGATGGCAGGGGTGTAATGATGAGTCCAGTAAGTGTCTGAATAAGATTTATTATACGCCGTAACTTGCTGATGGAATGTAATTATGAATAAACTAAAGAAATACAAAATAAAGAAACCCATTAAAGATGTCGAGACCTATTGAGACCTGTTCTCGAGAGGCAAGGAAGAATTTCATGAATCATAAACGTTATGGTGGGTTATAATTAGATTTCTCATTATCTTGCGCAATGGATCTACAAAGACCAGTCATCTGATTCATTAATAGATAACTTTGGGATTTATCTCTTATAAATTATATTCTTGGGCAGATTCCGACTCAATGGTGGGACTTACACCAAAACTGCTGCTCTATTTAATGTGTTGTGTTACACTCTCCAGCTCTGTCTGAAATGCAAGTCAACTGGACTTGAACTTTCAGTTAAAATGCAATGCCAACGTATCTAACTTTTTTTTTTATTTGCCTTTTTTATTTTCTTTGAAATGACATAAGACCAACAGATACAGGCAAATGCGTAAGAATCAACAGAAAAGAATCAAGCATTACAGTGACACATACAGTAATTAGAATTTAAAATTTTCAGGTCTGTTCTTCTGTTCTTAAATTCTGATTTAAATATCAAACGTCTCCTTGTCTCATGCATGACTGGAGGTACTTGTGATCGGTATTTGGTTTAAGCAAAATTTTACAATTCTGTTTATTCTTCGGAGTGAGCACTACATACGGGTAGTTCTGGAAGCGGTTTAATGTCGAATCCCCGTCAGGGTAAAGGCACTTTCATATATAAATCCCCATGGAAACAGATGATAGCCTAGGTAACAGGAATTTGATAGCACTATTCCCTCATCTGTTCGAGTTTCTTATATAATTGCCTTTGAAATAAAAATGAATTATATCCGGGTTACAAGGAATTCGATGGCATTGTTCCTCTGTCTGTTGATTTTCATACAGAATTCCCTTTACAATCGAATTATTGTCAGGTTCTAGGAATTCGATTGCATTATCCCTTTATCAGCTGGATCAACCATGACCCCTCGGGAGTGTATCAAAATTATCCAGCCACAATACACCAGTCGATAAAACGTACAGAACGGTATATAGCCTATATTGCGTGACAGGCACACTGTCAAATATATCCAATGACGCCCAATTCGTTCGTTTGGAAACAGCATCATAACAAGCAGTCCTCGTCAATACGAACGAGGGAATCATGAGATTCAACATCGCTAACGAGCTTCGGTGAATCAGGAGTAGAATTTGAAGAGTTTGAGGGAGGGAGGAGAAGCGGGTCATCAGATTGTCCGAATGTGGCTGAGTTGTGGACCTGAATGAAGTCATCGACCGTTAATTTGTGGGGCTGTGATCCTTCATTGAGAATTATGAGAAGCGTTTGTTAACGACTGTGAAAATGGGTCGGGGTTGGTGATCTCGTTACTTTCTTTTTATTGTGCGGTTCGCTGCTGTACTGGATACACTTGTGTAACTGAAGGGGGATTTATGTATGTTGGTTTGTTTGTCAATTCCAGGTGATAACTTCATCTTCGACAAGAGTGAATACTAAAACATTGGCTCATAACATTGCTGAAGCCATTTCTCGACGTTGTGATGAATTACTTTAACTTTTTGTTTTTCTTTTCCAGTTTACAATCTTAATGGCATCTTCTGTCAAGCCAAGCCAAATATGTTAGTAATTTAGAAAAAATACATTTTATTTTAGAATAGATTCATTTGCGTCAGGTACCACTAAAGAAATACCCCAGTCTGCAGTTATGAGCAAAACACCTACCAATTACCTGTTTTGGGATTAAGGAAAGGGTTGAGTCAGTTATTTGGTAAGGGTTTTCGTCAAAATGAAAAGACAAAGTGAAACATATATAAAATAACATCGTGAGTGGAAAGAGCTTTCAAACTGCGCTAAACAGGACAGGGACTGAAATAGTTCCTATAGAAAAAGAGAATTAACTGGTTGGAGTAGGACATCTGAGCTCACCAGAACCGTAACTGGAGTAGCACCAGCATGGTAAGAATAAGACTTCTGCACAGAAGTCAGTGGAACAGTTATCGAAAAAGTACCTGTAGAAATAAGTGAGGAAACCGATTGTAAGGAATAGGACTTCCATCCTTCTGCTCAACGGAACACTGACCACAACAGTACCTGTAGAAAAAGGGCCAGTAGTTCCGAGTTCGTACTCTTCTCAAATGGTGAACCATTTCTGCATAGAAATGACACACTAGCCCCTCCCCGTTTTAAATCATGAATTGTTGTGTCTACAATCTTGGAAAAATATTGTCTTCATGGATTGCTCCCTGTAAGTGGGTAGTGCCGTCTCTTCCCAGCGTCCCTGCGACCCCTAGCTGCAACCCCTTTCATTACATCACAATCATCTGGGCAAATATCCACGATTGATGTTCAAGTTTTGAGTTGAACGATCATTCACACTTCCTCTTGCACATACATTCTGCTTCAGCAATGTATATTTTTAAGATGGTTGATATGAACAACCCATCAATAGAATGGAATGGAATATAGAGTTTAGACCAAAGGCCAAGCACTGGGACCTATGAGGTCGTTCAGTGCTGAAAAAAAAATTGAGAGTAGGCAGGTCTGGAAGGTGTAACATGAGGAAAACCTGGCAGTTGCACTATGAAATAATTATTAGGAGAGGGTGGATAGCAAGATGGAAGAAAAAAATGAAATAAAAGTAATGAATGGAGGCACAGTAAAAGTAATGGGAAGAATATATTAGTAATTATATATATATATATATATATATATATTATATATATATATATATATATATATATATATATATATATGTATGCAGCTATATATATGTATATATATATATATATAGGGATATTGGGAAGAATGCATTAGTGTATGTATATATATATATATAGTCCACATTATATATATATATATATATATATATATATATATATATATATATATATATATATATATATATATATATATATATATATATATATATATATATATATATATATATATATATATATATATACACATATATATATATATATATACACACACACATATATATAAAAGAGAGAGGCCACGAAGAACCAAATAATATTGTGGACGTCCTATATTTTCAGCCATCAAATAAAGCTTATTTCACAATTAAACTGGCAACTGTAGGTCTGGTTTGTTAACGGTGGGAATTGTTAGACATTAGTTTTTCCGGGATTCGTTACAGACAAAATCGAAAAGGAAAACAGGTCATTTTTCGGAAAGCTAATCTCTTACAAAGTGAGCATCTAATTGCTGGAATCAGTAAACAAAAATATTTTTGCCCATGATTCCACTCCTCATGGAATACCTCCATTTTGGGAGCGTAATTGGTCTCATATATTTTTTTGCTTTTGGTTACTGAGTGGAAGTTCGGAGAAGCAGTTTAATGAAAACCAGTCATTATTCCGATGGAAATGATTAATCTTTTTAGACCTGTTAACTTTGATTTAAACAATGCTAAATTTCCATTCTTATGCTTTGTAATAACTTTCCTGTGGCTTTTTGAGCTTGATTTTTAGAATAGCTTTCTAAGGACATCAAACATTTCTAATGATCCTAAAAGTTTTATGTTCTAGTTTCATCCCTTAAAACTGTCCAGAATTCTTGTTTAATGTTCATGCCTACGCAAGACCCATATTACCTTATATTAATAATGAAATATTGACCGATTGTTAAGAACCAAATTTCAGACTGTCAGTTTGTTGGGGAGACTCGGGATTGTTGTGCAGTATAACAACTGTTTCCTTTATATTCTCTGTTCAATATTTTTGAGAACAAGGAGTTATATGGATCCCAAGAGGCCTGTTGAGAGGAATAATGAAGAACAGAACTGCTCAATTTTTTTCTGAACTCTTTTTGGGGACAATTGTGTTTTTTAAATCGTGCTTTTCTATTTCGGACGTTGTCTTTGAAGAATAATGTCTTGAAGTTTTTTTAAGATTTTTTAGAAA
Organism: Macrobrachium rosenbergii; assembly: GCF_040412425.1. Taxonomy (NCBI): domain Eukaryota; kingdom Metazoa; phylum Arthropoda; class Malacostraca; order Decapoda; family Palaemonidae; genus Macrobrachium; species Macrobrachium rosenbergii. Next base: position 14,846,513 of record NC_089785.1, on the reverse strand, counting down.
TAATATTCAGTTAGGCAATTTCAATTCTTGTGCACCCAGTGTTTACATGAGCCATATTAATAACGCTATTTTGCTTGTTGCTTATATTTAAAATAGAATAGAATGAAATCTAGATTTTGTTAATCATGGATGCAATTTTATTACAAAAATCAAGACGAATTGTTAGTTTTATTGAATTGATTAAAACAGCATTTTTGCTGCAGTCCTTAATTCCGGTGGGAACTTTCATTATTCAACGAATTTCGACGAATACTTTTAGCTAAGTCTGTACATTAAGTTCAGCTTGGCGGGATACAGCTTTTTATTTTTTTTTTTAACCTAGTGGGATCAAGTGGGTGTCTTTGGCTGAATTTAATATACCTAATGATGCCTTTACTTTCCGGAGAATTTCTTTACTCTGGCAGAAACAGTTTCCAGACGTATTGTTCTTGATAACAGCATGGTAGAATCACTCTCTCTCTCTCTCTCTCTCTCTCTCTCTCTCTCTCTCTCTCTCTCTCTCTGTTGTTGTGTGTGTGTGTGTGTAGTGTAAGTTAGTTCCTGTGTGATTTTTTTACTTAAAACTGAAAACTAAATGAACTCTACAATTCAAAAAGCGAAAAGTGGTTTATTACTCACTAAGTAGAAATAACGATCGATTAAAATTCCCTTCGTAAATTTATTTGAATACATCCTTAATAATGATCTCCAAATACAAAGTTATTAAAATGAACCAGTACTAAGACATGAAAACTAATCCTCAAAACAATGAACTCATTCATATAATTTAAAATTTCCTCCTTCCATTCAGTGACTGTTTCTTAACAAGGACTCATCCTGACACCGACATAAAATCGACCAAGAGATAATGAATGATGGTTACTTACAATTTTGTCGCTCTCAGCTGCCACCAACAGCTGTAATGGAGGTACAATAATCCAGTTAATTACAAAGGGATTTAGGTAATGAAATGTATTTCCTTCAGATCTCAGCGAATTTGGTGCAATGTCTTTCGATGAAGTAATTATGTGAATAATACGAGAATCAAAGGATAATGATATATCGTAGCAATTAATCAAGAGATGAAAGGATCCTTGAGGATTTAATTTAATTAAGCATGAATTTCTTTCTTGTGTTTTCTAACAGGTTTAAAATGACAATTTCTTTAATATGCTCTGTTCTTGAAAACATTTTACATGTTTGTTGAAACACTGACAGTTTTCTTTTGTTCCAGTAACTGTATTTGATAGTGTTTCTTGCTGACGAGTAAAACTTAGTGCAAAATTTTATATTTACTTTCCATTAGCCTCTCTCTCTCTCTCTCTCTCTCTCTCTCTCTCTCTCTCTCTCTCTCTCTCTCTCTCTCGTTTTCCAGTCCTCCCATGCAGTGTCTTTTAACGATTAATGCATTCCAGCGAGAAAATCGGATTACTGTATTCTACGTTTGTGACAAAGGTTCATGTTGAAAAGTAAATAATACTAGATTGGTATTCTCTGTGCTTGAAATTTTAATCCTACCAACGCCTTAATCATGGATTTTTTTGTGTGTGTGTATGTGTGATTTTTTTAGTCAGTATTTTAATTTTATATAAAGGCATCGATCTCACTGAAGTTACCTGAAGCGTGAGTGTCAAGATACAGATTTCAAAGGGTTAGACTGCGTTTTTGCATTCGATAGTAATAGATTCTGTTGTAATGATCATTGAACGAACCTATATGAATTTAACCGTCCCTGAAATAGTTTGTTTCTACCATTATTTAAGAGTTTTGTAATCTAAGAATTAAAGAAAATTTGAAGCAAATATTGGTATATTAATGAAAACAATGGTTTTTAACATTGGCCCAATATCGCTAACTTAATATCTCCTAAGTTAATGAAAGTTTTGATGAAACTAAACATTTAATTCAGATCAAGGTCTTCGAAAAATAAACCATAATTCAAAGCATTTTTCTAAACGTTCAGGAGTATGTTCGTAAGTTCATTGAAGGTGTTTGTGAGAGTTTTGAGAATAAGAAAATGAGGTTAAAAACTGGTTTTTCGAAAGTTAAATCACAGCCTGTAAGGTCAATATGACGATGATAACCGGCGCAGAAAGGATGCTTGTGAGAAGTAAGTTAATAAGTTCTAATTACATGTGATGCTCTCTTTTTATCCCGGTTGATTTTTGCAGTGTTAGTCCAACTGAGAACGAATACATCTCCATTTGCTGAACTAGGCCCGTTTATCAGTGCTTGCTTGTCTGCACAAATCATAAAAGCTCAGCTGATTAATCTGTAACTGAATCATTCATTTTCCCATTTCATTCTCCTGATGGGATGTGGATTGATATCAGTCTCGGACATCGGGGAAGAATTGTAATCACTGATCATTTCCTGAAATATCCCACTCAAGAAGAGATTTAACCCAGGCAGTTTCCAATTTTGGTAATGGGGACGTAATGAATCCTTCAATTAACAGTATTGAGGGATTATCAGTTGTAAATTATCAGTTATATATTTGAGAATCCAAGGAAGCATTTAAAGACTTGAATTCACCTGGCTCTTGCTCAGAGAGCAAAACCTATAAGCAAGGGTGGACACATGCGCAGAATTTATTTTTTGGGTGGGTCCGGAAAAAGAATTCATGAAATTCCTTCAAGGTGGGTTTACGTTAACCGGTAAATGAGAGAGAGGGAGGGAGAGACGCAGCACGTTCCCTTTTAGGATAACCAGCAACAGATTGAGTGCGATATCGCAGACCTTTCCGCGAAATAGCTAAATTCTCTCTCTCTCTCTCTCTCTCTCTCTCTCTCTCTCTCTCTCTCTCTATGTGAGCACCGAAGAAAGTTTCGTAATTCATATTGACTTTCAAAAGGTAACTTAATACGCAATTGTTGAATATCACTACGTTAAAATAAAGTTATCCACTGTTACTGATATCCTAATTTTATCTTCCTGATTATGTAGATCCAGAATTTGTATGCTAATGCAGTGCAATGTAATGAATATTTTGAAGTGTAACTGTTTTCTGTTTATTTAATATGGTCTCGGAAAACAAAAGAAAAGCAAAATATTGAGCCAGATAAGCAAATACGAAGATGGAAAATGGACATAAAAGCCCCTTTTTCCAAATGCATTTTCGGTATGTGCTTAATCCATAATACTTTTATGCTGAATATGACAAGAGAAACTGTGTGCTGAAAATCTTTTTGGTCGTGAAGATTTGATTATCAAATGACACTCCATCAGTGTATGATTAAAAACAAAGTAATACTTTTGTACTACAACTACTTGCCTACATATCCAACGCAAATACAATCCAGTATTCCACTACTTGTTACCGAGGCCTTATGACAAACATTTTGTGTTTCTAGTCGTTCGTTCAAGAACAATGCTGACATTCACCTTTGTATAATATTTCAGAAAATTAATGCAGGATGAGAGGCATTTGATAAGGAAATAGCGTCAACATGGTCGTGTTTCCCTCTCGAACACACACCCAAGGGCATTGCAAACTGGATGCCTCTTGGTCGACAATCTCTGGGTTTCGAAGCGTCTTTCGACCTTATCAGTTGCAGTTTTCACGGGCTTATTATGAGCAGGAACTCTGCTAGTTTATGTGTCTTTCACGGACAACTTTGACAGTGTCCAGAGGGCGTTATCACGACCCTGGAATCTTTCGAAGTTGATCCGAACGTCTCATTGGCTGTCTCTTTTTGACCTGATTTTATGAAGGACTACCAATATTTTGCTTTTCCCAGTTCCCACTTCACTTTGATCTGAAGAGCAAAATGAATTTGTCACTTCTGTTTACATGGGTTCCGTATGAATTTTACGCGCTTTTCTTTAAATCAGTACGCTTTATTGTATTTTATAAAAGTTTTTATGTGCGGTTTCGTTACAGAAATGATATTTAATCAATGAATACAACACATGAACAGTATAAGTATATGCTGACTCAGCAAGTACTGCACGTGCCCATAAAAATTCATTTTTGTATCCTGGAGAACTGTAAGTATTGGTAAAATGAAAACCTTATTTTTCTTCATAACTTGAGCAGTGACTATTCACGATTACGTCATCTTTATGCAACATGAAATGTTTAAAAGAAGTTATATTACATATCTTAATCATTATAAACCTGCTCTAATTGTTTTTCTACACAAAATAAACATTTTGTATCTGAACCTTCCTGTACAAAAAAATTTTTAGTGAATGTGTAGAGCCATTCAAGTCAATGAGTTTATCCATTACCAAAATATTATTTTTTATAACAGAGAATGCATCTACCTGAACCTCTTACAACGGTGTTCATGGCTTTCATGTAATTGTTACGTTGAAAGCAGAACAGCAATACAGAATTTGGAAGTGAAAGAGATAAGGAGGACAACAGTTAATTGCAAAATTAAAACATATCTCCCTGTTTTCAAAAGAGAAACGTTTCATCTGCATTGTACTGTAATACTACGACGCAAATTTTAATTACTGTATTAATTATTGAGTGAATAAACGGGAAGAGGTAATGTAAAATTTGAATGACCTCCTGATAATGGAGTATCATCACAGGTACATATTTTGATTGAAAAAGTATTAATTATTATTATTATTATTATTATTATTATTATTATTATTATTATTATTATTATTATTATTATTATTATTGCTCCTCTTGATGTTATGAAGTTACCGCATTGATGACGCTATAAACTGTGTTTTATCATTTATTAACTATAAATATGTATTGCGTGTATTAGTTAAAAAAAAACACTATAATAGGCCCTCCTGCCAGCAGTTTTTCATTAATATTGGTCATAGAAAAAATTTATCATTTCAAGAATGAATGAGATGAATTTTGTATTTGCAGTAAAAGCTTTCCCACCCTACTGCATTTTTCAGGAAGCTTTTTCACACTCAATGTATTTTTTCTCTTTATTTATTTATTTATTTATTTTTTTTTTTTTTTGCCCCGCCAAGATGATGTTAGGCAACTTTACAACATCTCTATTGCGAAAAGTTTGAGATTTTTTAAAGGTAAATTGACAACTGGCGCAAATAACTTTTCATAATGTTAAACTACAGACAGTCAAGGCACAAGTGAGAGACTTGCCATATTGATAATTACTTCCAATAGCATATAGTACCATATTTCTGTTCCATTATTATAAAGCCCATGAGATTATTAGGGTATTTCTTTCTCTGTATAGATTTTTGCCCAGTTTGAATGATCTGAAAAAAATAGTACATTAACCACAATATAGTTTTAAACTCGAGTGCAACTTGTGTATTATCACTACTCACTGTTTCACAGTAGGATTCCTGTCGTACGTTTCTCAATATAGAATCTCTCAGGCGCTCTCGATGAAATCCACACCACATTGCAGTCATTTTACTTAATTTTCAAATGCTAAGTATTGGAACTTCTCACAGTTTTATTTAAAGATACTCCTTGATCTGTGACTTTTAAATCCTTTTGCCATTTAAATAAATTGTTTATTTTTATATTTTGCGAGCACATATTTCACTCATTATTTGGGGATGTCAAAAGGCCAGGATATCGGAGGCTAGCTAATTATAACAATGTTCAGTTCGCAGCCTGTGGGGGGAAGTTTAAACGTTAAAGAATATTTTTTACTAGAAAAACAATAAAATGAATGTCTCCAAACAACTGTAATTTATTGCTTTGGAACTGAGTTGAAGGGTTCCATTATTTCTTTTATTAGAACCTGCATAACTCTTGAATTAATTTTTGCGTTTATCCTTGCAAAAGTCTTCTATTCTTAAAATGAGGTACAATTTTTATCCGCCAGAGAAATTAATCTATCATGATCTTGACGAGTGACAAAAATTGAGTGCTCTCACTTTCACTGTTTACGCCATTCTTAATTTCATTTGCGAAAATTTTGTTACATTTTCATTATATTTAATAGGTAATTTACATCTTCAGATTTTTAAAGTGTTTTTTTTTGTTTGTTGCACTGTTTTTTATATCATTACTAATAATTATTTCCTTTAACCCATATTTCTAAATCGTCCGTTCCATCCCCCTCGCGCTGGTAACTTTTAAAAACATTACTTCATTTGACTTTTATGTGGCCTTTTTGGGACTGTAAACGCGGTTTATTATGACCCTGAAGCGATGATGTACTTCAGAAATATCACGTAAATTTCAAATACGAGTGATTTATTGGGAACAATGTATCCTTCCTTTCCGTCCTCACAGGACAACAGAAACTTTCCCCAAGAGCTTTCTGTTGGAAAGACGAAGACATCCTAAAATAACCTAAATAGAGCAGACCTTGTGTAGGATTCTAACCAAATCTTATGTAAGATTCATTTACTCCAAATAGGGACTTCGCCGCCTTAAGAACCTTTACAAGCGCCCACTTCCCAAAACAGGCTCCCAGTGCGCCTTACATGAGGTCTCTGTTGAGACTGTAGCTTCAGACCAATCGGATTAAAGCGAATTGCCTGACGTATATCCGGGCCAGTGAAAGCCCGGCCTCATTTCAGTGCGAACGTTTGTTTTAACGGTTCCGGTGTCTATCCAGAGCAACTTTGACAGATGTTATTTTGTCACGCAGAAGGATAAACAATTTCGTGTTGGAAGAGGCTTCATTGCCGATGAAATAGTGTCGATGTTAATTTTTTTTTTTTAAACATCTAATTGAAATGTCATCATCAGTTTTTTTTTAGTATTTTGCCTTTTTTAAACAATTATTGAACTAACATTGACCATTCACTGGGAAATACCTCTCTGTGGTTCTACAGTTAATCACTGATACTTATTATCAGATAAAGAGGATGACATTAATTGGAATAAAATATACTAACTAGCAACCTCACAAGTTTCTGAAGTACGATCAATTTTGAAATTTGTAGCTTCACTTTTGAACTTGCTGTACTCTCTCGTTACCAAAAAAAAAAAAAAAAAAAAAAAAAAGTTACACGACGTAATGTTAAATCATTTAGTGCTCTGTGGGTATTAAAGCTAAAAAGTAGATTCAGATTTCAAACTCCGTTATGAAAGTCACAATTTTATTTCGCCATGAGAGTATAGGTCGGTAGGCTCTTCTGGTGTAGCTTACAAAAGGGCACTATATTGTTTTGTACTGAATACGTTTCTTCCTTTTATTGTAAAGAAAATAATGGGCTTTCGTGATGTTACTCTACCTGCAATTACAATCTGCTGTTAATGAGAAAATTTACCTGGGTTTTATTATGCAGAGTCCGCTTTCTTAATCTTGAAAGTCATTATAAGATTGAACATTCTGAATCGACAAGTGTTAGAAACGATAAATAATAAATCGTGAATTAACTGAGTTATGCATTTGAAGAATTTAGACATGCACTAATTCTGTGCCTTTAAAGAAACAGGATTCCATTCAAGAATGACAAATTTAGTTGAGTCTGTTCTTTGCCACCATTAAAAGTAAACCTGATATTGAGAGAGAGAGAGAGAGAGAGAGAGAGAGAGAGAGAGAGAGAGAGAGAGAGAGAGAGAGAGAGAACAACAGATTTTACTTTAAATTTGGTTTAGATAACAGTAGTCGTTACAAACCTCATGTTATTTTTAGTGCAGAAAGTAAGAACACGGCGAAACAGTGAGTCACCTACACTGTTTCGCCGGGTTTAGTACTAGTCCCTGGGGGTCAAATGTATTTCGCCGTGTTCAGTAATAGCTCCTGGGGGATCAAATGTCCTAAAGTGCATTACGCGTGATGACTGAAATTTCAGTCACATGTAATGACTGATTACGCATGTTGACTGTAACATATATATATATATATATATATATATATATATATATATATATATATATATATATATATATATATATATATATATATATATATATATATATATGTGTGTGTGTGTGTGTGTGTTTGTGTGTGTGTATATATATATACATACATTATACTGTATATATACACATACAAATGTAATATATATATATATATATATATATATATATATATATATATATATATGTACATATATTTATATATATATATATATATATATATATATATATATATATATATATATGTGTGTGTGTGTGTGTGTGTGTGTGTGTGTATATATATATTTCAGTGGTAGAAATTATTTCATTAATCGATATTTTCTTATGAAAAATAAACTATATATCAAGTAGCCACAAACCAATAACGCATTCGTTACTCTAATTAAAAAAGACATCTCAAAGTATTCTTAAAAGATATGTTCATCTGCATCCTGAAATTATAAATTTCTAACTTTCTGCCAAAGAAAAATATAAACAGTATCAGTAGTAAGACAGAAGCACAATTGCAAAAATGAAAACCTTGGTAAACCACTAGAAAAAAATTGTTGGGACAAGGGATAGGATGAAACCCCTTGTGACTAAAATAAATTGAGAGTCAATCCCCTGCAACAAGACCATCCATCCCTGCAGAGGATAATGCGTCGAAAAACGTGCAGAATGTTTCCTGTTGCAGCATTTCCGAATTTGTTCCGTTGCATTCACGTTTGAGGGGAGGACAATCAAACTCACCCGGGTGAAATATACTTGTATTTCCATCGAACGAAAACCTTGGACACTTCTGGGTAATTCTGGAAAAGAATGCTATTGTTGCCCATTTGGCTCAGATGTGCGGCTGTAGCAATGTTAAAAATAAGAGCAATTGCAGTTATAATTTTTACTATATTTATTTTAGCTCATCTGCTTGCTTCATTTTATTTATAGAAGACAATTTTTAGTAATTTCAAAGACTGTTATATGTTCTTTGTTGTTAATTTTAGCCTGATGATCAGGCTAAGATTAAGACTAAAAAACGTATAACAATCTTTGAAAATACTACAACAGACACCATGAATTATCGGAGTATTTAAATATAAATAAGTATTAAAGGTCTCCCTTCCTCTCTGTTACAAATGGAGACACCTTTTGGAAAATAGCCTCGTCACTCATTTTGAGTTTATATTGTGAAGAGCACTCAGCTATTTGACGGAAAATCTCTTTCACATTGCGATAATGGACCTTTTGTGCGCTCGGACGCAAAAAGGTATGGAAAACAGGAGTCCCAAAATGTGAGGTCCAAGAAATGACAGATATTTTGGTCGTCTTCTACTAAGATGCAGCACCTGGATGTCATGTCTGAACGTTTTTATCACTATAATTTATAGGCGATAATAATATTTTGTTTGTAATTGCTTCTAGTTTGAACTTTCATTATGCCGATGATGCAGCACTTGTGGGTGTAGTAAGGTCTCCTCTTATGAGAAATGAAGCTGCCCTCAGCCTCAATCGGGACAAAACCGGATCAGGAAATGGTGTAGTCGGCGGGGTATGAGGCTGAACTCCAGTAAAACGAAAACACCATTGATTGGGAGATCTCTTACAGACTTCATACCCCATCCTCCCCATCAGGTGGATGGAACTTTGCTGAATGAGTCTGAAGCTTTAACGATTCTAGGTGTAACTTTTGACTCACGTCTTACTTTTGAGAAACATCTCATGAAAGTTTCAGCAAATGCCGCACTAAAGTTAGATATTGTTCCTAATGCCCAATATATTTATAACAGTGGTAAAATCAATGGAACCTGTTTTAGGTAATTTTTACTTATTTTTCTGGAATACTGTTCTCCGGTATAGATGTCTGCTTCTGCCAGAGATATATCTCTTTTAGATAGAGTGGTTCGTGGTGGTAGGTTTCTGTTTCCTGATATTAGCCGTTATGACTTGGACCATCGACGGATGGTCTCTTGTTTGTCACTTTTTCATAAGTTGTATTTCAACAGAGATCTTTCACATTCACAATTGATCCCTGATCCTCTTTATCTGCCGAGAGAGAGCAACCAGATTGGCTGAGCAGCAGCGCCAATATGCAATAAATGTGCCTCGCTGTCGAACTTCTCAGCTCCAGAAGTCCTTTATCCCTCACACCGCTGGACTGTGGAACAGCCTCCCAGAGGATGTCGTGCAGTTGGAACTTCAGAAGTTCAAGCGAAAATGCAGTGCATTACTACCCTTATACTATTCTTGTTGCATTTTGATACATTTGTATCTATTTATTATATTTTTTTCTTTTTTAGTAAGTGGTATCTCTTTCTTTCTGTATTTCCCTTTACTTCCTCTTACTTCTTCCTAATGAACACCATATTCTTTGGAAGCTTGAATTTCGTGTCAGTGGCCCCTGTGGCTTGCTCCATATGACTAGGTTTCATCTACTGAAGTATAAATTATTATTATTATTATTATTATTATTATTATTATTATTATTATTATTATTATTATTATTATTATTATTATTATTATTATTACCATATACCGGGAAAGAATCGTTTATGGAAATTTTAGTAAATATATAAATTGCACTGTAGCTTTCTTTCCAGCCAGTCTGTCAAGATTCTTCTCTGTCTCACCTATGATGTCATATCATATTTCGCCTGTCGTAAATGGTGCAGTTTTCCAGTTGTTTCGGTTTAGAAACGTACAGTATATAGATCACACCCAAAGCAATACTGATAAGGTTATGCCATTGAATAGATGTACTTAACAGTGATAGAAGTTGTGATTATGCGAAGGAAAAATCTTGGTGAAATGACGCATGAATGTATGAGAGCCCATATTTAAGCGTTCCTGCATACTAGATGATGCCAAATATTGCTATATATATATGTATATATATATATATATATATATATATATATATATATATATATATATATATATATATATATATATATATATATATATATATATATATATATATATACATTTGGCCAGGTAAACGGTTGGGAATATACCAAACTCTTTCTTTGTTTTATTATTAAAGTCTGTTGAACAGTCCAACTCTTTCTTAACGTATCTTCTTTTGCTAGAATACATAAATAGAAAAGTATCAGCCTGTCCAACAAGGCCTTTGGCTTGCTATGATATTTTTCGTTACTCAACTGGGCAAAATGCACTCAAAGATACATATTCATTCGTAACAAATTAAATCTGCAAACATAACGAGAGTATTTCATTCTGCACATTATTAGTATTTCCTGAAATATGACAGCCTTACCGAATGATATTAATTTAGGACTCTTGCATACAAAGCGTCCTTTGGGTCCGTCTAATTTAGGACTCTTGCATACAAAGCGTCCTTTGGGTCCGTCTAATTTAGGACTCTTGCATACAAAGCGTCCTTTGGGTCCGTCTAATTTAGGACTCTTGCATACAAAGCGTCCTTTGGGTACGTGTAATTTAGGACTCTTGCATACAAAGCGTCCTTTGTGTCCGCCACAGAAAAATTGAACCAAAACCGAAATGAACAAAGTTGGTTGCGAGAACACCAGCCCCTTTCCTCATTCATTATGGAACTCTAATACTAATGAGGAACTGGTTCCGGCGATTGAATGACATTTTGAATGACAAAATGATGTATTATTCCAAATTCCCCTAACTGAATTTTTAGTTGTACCTCCTCCCATACTAACACACTCCCTTGTCCCAAACCGTGTATCCTTACACTCGTTGATTTTCTTTTATATCCCAATCGCACCTTTCCAATTCACTAACTACTGTACTACTCACTAACGACACTTGTGCTCCCGTGTCTACCAAACTACAATATTTATTCTGATCCACCACTACATTTGTTACTAATTTACCTTTCGCTTCATGCATACACGCTCACGGCTACATTCACCTGCTTAGCTTCCTCACAACCATCCTCATCGCATTCATCTTCAACGATATCCTCAACCCTACCCTGTATTCCCTCATTTTCCCCACAATCACCTTTCTTAACCAGCCAGCTACAAGTATCCTTTCCACAGTGAACATTTAAAATCACATTCATACCATTTTCATCCACCCTTCCTTTATACTCCACCGGCCTATTCCATCCAAAGAACAATCGTACTGTAATTTTAAACATTTCAGCCACTACCAACAAGACTTTCACTAACTTTTCCTCCTCATCTAATTCCCTTCCTTCCTCGCGCACTCCTCCTTCCGGCATCTCATTCATCACCTTTTCACGTAACTCGTTCATGCTCGCAGGTACTCCGTCAATCAATCCATTTGTTTCCAAATTACTCAACCCCTAAACAGACATTCCCACACTCGATTCACCCCTACATAGTTTGCTTTACCACAAATCCTACAATTTGGTCCGGGTCCCAGTCGCTCCTAACCCTATCATCTCGTTCAGTCCACATACGCGACATAACATCCGCAACAATATTCTGTCTACCTTGTACATACTCTACCTTAAAACTAAAATTCAAATCCTCTATCGTTCTGCAATTCTAGCATTCACACTCCTTTTAACCATATATACTAGCGGTCGATGGTCCGTCCGTATCACAAAATCTACCCCATATAAAAATACTTTCAACGCTTTCACACAAAACCTTATTGCAGCCAATTCCTTTTCAATCACCGAATATTTCAACTCTGCCTTTCCAAACGCCTTGCTCACATAAGCAATTACTCTCAATTGTTCTCCCCATTCGCCTTCTGCATTTGTACCAAGCATCCTCCCATACTATATTTACTTGCATCCGTATACAGTTCTAGTTTATTCGCATTCTCACTATAGTCCGGGAAAGCCAACGTCACGTCTCTTGCAGCCTTTCAATCTCTCGAACGCTTCGATCATTTATTCATCCTCTATATTTCTTCCCCTTTTTTAGCATTTCCCAACCAACACCTTTCACACCTCTTTCAAATCGCCTTACGCAACACCCACGGATGCTCACTAGCATTGTATGTTCAGCCGATTAGCCATATGTTTATTTCTGTACCTGTTAACGTTTCTGAATGTCTTCGGTCCTTTTCATAGCTGGAATAAGGCTGCATATTAAAAGAACCATTTGCATGTATAATCCTGACCGAGTAGATGCCTTTCCTTGGAATGAAAACCATTTAGATTATCTTCATAATTTTTTAAATTTTTGAACATTTTTTTATTGCCAAGATGCTGCAAAATAACGTTGAATAATTGTTTGGGAACACGAAACCCAGAATTAGTTCCTTGTACAGTAATATACTGTAAAGGTCAGAGTTCTAAATTATACAGAGGGGGCCTTTTTGGAGCGTGGTCCGGTTTGGAACGCTCCCGAGTGGAACATTTTTATTCCGGTTTTGTGCAGCACGCTCCAAGTAAGCAATTTCTTTCTTTTATTATTATTATTATTATTATTATTATTATTATTATTATTATTATTATTATTATTATTATTATTAACCCAGAACCCAACGCGGTTTGGTCTTGTCAAGGCATCCTTAGGGCAACTGGATAACAATTGTTGGTTGAGATTATCCTCGTGTGGACCTCCGGCTCTGACACACCAACAAAGACCGAATAACAGTGGCTGCAGTACTAGGGAGTTATGTCCTCATGCGGACGGAAAAGGGGTTAGTGTTGATGAACTAATCGAGGATCCTGGTGAAGATTAGGCATCAAGGGTTAATCTGAGGTCAACAGGCTAATCTGCACCCTCCAGCAATTCCGGTGTTTAATAATAATAATAATAATAATAATAATAATAATAATAATAATAATAATAATAATAATAATATATAAATAAATATATAATAATAATAAAAATAATATTAGTCAATCAAGTTGTGCACTGCGATCTTGTTTCAGTGTTCATTAGTGGTAAACAATTGGAAGTAAGGCCTTTATAAGAGAGAAGATATATTAATGTGTATACATAATTTGTATACATAATCTCATCCTACTTTTTATTTATCAGTTGTGATGCAATGATTGCTTTGTTTAAATATCTCTAGTTCTGTTAATTTTATGAAATCTAAAGTAAAATGAATATGGCGAACAAAATATGGGTAGAGCAGATAAACTATGAACAACTAAAAAACGTAATTTTATAAACACTGTTTGTTTCCTCTAAAGAAATAAAAGAGAAAAACTCGTCAGGAGACACCAGTGGAACGCATCCAATCAGCATTGGCGATAAAACTACTGTTCAGGGAAGACTTAAAATGCTCTTTGCAAAGGAACGATCCTAAATGGCACTCTCGGGGAAAAGATCGTTGCAAGTGAATCTTTCAGAGAGAGAGAAGGTATCTGTAATGAATTTCTTCACTAAATACTTGGGCAATTATTGATAGTGTTTGTTTAGATTAGGTAAATATAATTAGAATAATTTCTTGTATTGGTATATTTAGGAAGGTGCCCCTCTTGTAAACATATTTCATTAAATATTATGGCGGCTTCAGCAAAATTTAATTTATAAAGATTCATTTTGTGTTGGAAACAGACCACGTTATCTATTACGTGATCTTTCCTTATACATACAAAGAAATCATAAAAAGCGGAAACTTTCTATAAATTAAACTTCGTTGATGCAGCCACAACGTTTCCTGAATTATGGAATTATTTCTACAACTGTGATGTGATACCTTAATATGCGGACCAAAGTCAGTCCCAGTAGTAATGAGAAGAGGGAAAAGCAAATGAATCGTGTCTAAGAAGTTCTCTCGATGACGGAATCCATTGTAAACGCGCCTTAGATTACAAACTTCGGTGTGTGTGTGTGTGTGTGTGGTTGAACGTCAGTTGCGTTGTTAAAAGAAAACCTTTAGCCAGTCCACAGAAAATGTTGGTCTATAAACCCAAGGATTATATTCTTTTCAGTGTAAACTGGTTTCAAGGAATAGGTGAAATATATGTGAATGAACACAGGTGCTTTCAAGCACACATGCTTTAGAAAGAGGTGAATATTTATTGTACTATATTTCAGTTATTTGCTGCTACTTACTAATTCAAGTACTAAATTCTCCAGTTTATATAATAAAACCTTTTGTATAAATCAAGCTTTCAGAGTAATATGTTATTTTTACTTGACTAATATGTTTTTCACATTTGGTGGGAACCTGTCTGATTCTTAAAGGTCGAGGCAGTTATTATATATTACTGATTATGTGGAAAACTTGTATAAATAAATCCCTTTGTTCGAGCCATTGTTTCATACACAAATATAATCCACACACATGCAAATATATACATAAATATATATATATATATATATATATATATATCTGTATCTATATCTATATATGTATATATACACTATACACACACACATACACATACATACACACATATACACACACACACATATATATATATATATATATATATATATATATATATATATATATATATATATATATATATATATATATATGTATGTATATATATATGTATGTATGTATGTATGTATATGTATGTATGTATGTATAAAACACAGATGTTTTCTTTTAGATCGAACATTAACATTTCCTTTCAATTATTACGATATCGGGGGGTACTGCCCTTGTCATTCCCTACAAATATTGTACAATTATCCTTTGGTAAGCAAAATTACAGATATAACAATATTTAGAACACTCATTGCAGGGTCATAATTAATTATAGCCTATATGTTATTTTCTGTTATATCTGCTATAACTCTCGGGAACAGCAGAAACAAGTACCATTATTTTTTTACTAATGAAAACCTCTCTCGTATTTTTAAACCTTTCTTTCTTCATTTAATTTGCTAGTGGATTTTCTTATAACTAGTAACAGAATCAACCAAATCACAACTATCTTAGTACGTTATTATTCTGGGAAACCACGTTACTTTATCAACACATCGACACATGCCTTTCCTTCTGTAAATGACCGGTAGACGGCTCCGATCGCTGACATTATTAGGGAAGCTTCGTTCTTTTTTTTTTCCTGCCTTCGTCAATAGCAGATAATTTCATGCTTTGGTCTGTGCGATTGTTAGAGAGTCTGGGTTTCCTCAGGGAAAATGATCGCGCGTGATGTTTATCATGAAAGGCTGTTCTGTATCACAGTCATTCAATTTTCCTTCTTTTTTTATTCCTACTTCGTTTCTCAGTTTTCAGTGGTTCTGTTTTATATATCACAGGTTTATGTTTTTAGCACTCCCAGGCATACAGAACTGAACCAGGCCGAGACAATCTGTAAATAATAGGTATCATGCGTTAGGGAAGTAACATAATCTTAATTAATGTTATTCTTGGTTTTCTGCGTCCGCATATAAGAACGACCCGAAGTTTCCACCATCCTATCTGGTGGGTCCTTCATTGGTATTAGGTCATAAAATAAATCATCGCAGTGGTCTGGTATACTTAACTTATCGCAGTTTTCAAAAAAAAAATTGTTAGTTTTACCACGAAAACTTTTTTGATAATGACCTGGAGGATGCAGAAGCCTCGTGACGCTGAAACATTGAAAAAATTTCGAAAGATTCAGCGAAAGTAATCTATTTAGGTCTTTTAATTATTTCTTCATTTATTTATTTCTAATTTTGGTCGTTGTTCTGGGTAGCATTTTGTTACCCATTACTGTTGTATCGTGTAAACAATTTTTTGTCATTTCTTTGAAGTTGTCGAACTTATTCAAGGCTTAATTGAAACCACAACAATTGTAATCATTCTGCTACTGTCCAGATGGAAATCGCCCAATTTGGCTGCTCTGAGTTAACTTAAAGTCCATTGACAACTGAAAAGCAAGTTTTTGTTTGCAAAGTAGACGATGGGCTTCAGGGCAACAGGTGGCAATTTGGAGAATTTGTCAGAGTTCTTCGTTGGCCGAGTAGTTTGACTCCCCCGGCCAGCTAATGAAGAGTTAGAGGAATTTATTTCTGGTGACAGAAATTCATTTTCGCTATGATGTGGTTCGGATTCCACAATAAGCTGTAGGTCCTTTGCTAAGTAACCAATTGGTTCTTAGCCACGTAAAATAAGTCTAATCCTTCGGGCCAGCCCCTAGGAGAGCTGTTAATCAGCTCACTGGTCTGGTAAAACTAAGGTATACTTTTTTTGTTTTTGTTTTGGAGAATTTGTCGCTCTTTCACAATCATCTTGTGTTGGCCGTATTCAAGTTCCTCTCCGCAACTGTCAGAGTTTTTGAAGGTCAAATTCCGCACGATGATAACGATTTTAAGGTCTAGAAAACTTTAGACTTGCCTGAAGCCATTCCTGACTTTTCCACACTTATATTTGGGAAAGAGTCTAGTATTAGGGAAAAATACAACCCAACTTTTTGTTACTCTCTAACAACAGTGCTATAATTTTACTGCATAATTGATAATAACAGTTACCTCACCAAACGCACTGAGTATATCCTAACTCAGATTCACCTGACGGAGACTCAAGTTAGTTGATAGGCATAAAAGGGGTTTCCTCTCAGTTTTCTATTCTCACTGGACTGGGCTCGTTTTGGGGAGGGTCTCTTCTGTATGGGGCTCTGGGGGCACTGCAACGACATAGGTGGGACTTTGCAACCATCGTACCTACAATACTATATAACGGTGTTGATTTCTGAAGCTTTGTCTTCAGATGTCAGGGTTAACTACAGAGAACAATTAGAATTGTAGTTTATTACCTTCAAAACATTGAAGTAAATGAGGAACTGCAGATAAGGGAAATTCCAGAGACAGGTATACTACAGTCTACTTGAGGTGTACTGGAAGCAGTAATAAAGATGGAAATAATCCTTTCATCACTTTGTGATGAACTGAAGTGCAAAATATACTTACACTTGTGTGTTATAGATGCATATTTTTTATGTGTGTGGAGGTTGGGAAGGATGGCAGTGCAGTGACTACAGTGAAGCTTTTCAGCTTTCTTTCCACCGTCAGGTCCTTTTGTATTGTCTCAAACCTCGATTTTAAAAATTCAGTTATTCAGTGTTAATATCGAGACTGATGATCATGATAGATTCAATACGGACAGCACCACGCTAATAGAATAATTATAAGAACAATGTGTCTGATCAACGAGTCCTAATTTGATTGCACAGAGGAATTGGCTTTTGTCCCTCTTGTTTGTTTGTCTTTTTATTTATCGTGTTTATTTTGTTGCTTTTTCACAGAATTTACCCGGAAGTATTTCCTGCCTGGATCCATTTTTTTAAGAAAAGTTTGATCGAAGCTTAATATTTTCCTTTATTTCCACTAGAAATTGTCATCATTCATCCTATTAGTGTTTACTGAATGGATATTCATGAATTGCAAAACATATGCAACACCATTTTCTTATAGGCATTCCAAGAGAGGTCTTTAGTGGCTAAAATAGTAGGTTTGCATGTGTCATTGAAATAGTTTCATTTTCGTCATTCTTCATTATAATGCCATTATCAAGTCTCTCAATAAATAATATTTTTGTATATCCCATGTACATGCAGAAAACATCTTTAAATTTTTTTCAAGAGTTAAAAAAATCCGTCACTTATCCACTTTTGAAATTGACCCAAAATTAATTATTTTTATGTCTGTTCTAATAAACAAAAGATGGGAATGTAGTCTTCAGCTCCTGAGGATTATTAAAAAAAACTTTCCTAAGTATTTTCAAACCTTGAAAACTTTTAACGCATTTTCTGCAAAACCTTTTCCCCTTTTTTGAGGTAAGAGACTCTTGTTACTCGGGACTCCTCATTTGAGTCAGTTCCTTTCCTTATTTTCACGTTCCAAAACTTTCCTCTGCTCAGAATCTGAAGTAGGCCAATGGGAAACAAAACACTGAATTACTTACAAAAACTCGAGACGGTTTTTAATTTTGTTTTATTGCAGTCAGCGTTATGACGCCCATGTTTTGCAGTGTATAGTGAGAAAGACGCATGTGTAGAAAGTGAATTAAATTTCGAATTAGGAAATAAAAAAGAACGACGTTTTTATTTCCGCGTAGGACGCTCATCGTTGCGAGAATTTTTTTTTTTTTTTTTATACAACCTGAGTAGAACTCCATGTTTGTTTCCATGAGGGAAATTGAATTTCTTATTTGGACAACATAATTTAGTAGACTTCAGCTGGCTTTTCCGTTTTCATAAACCAAATTAATTCTTTGATACAAGGATTAAGGTAGAAGATGATTTCTTAGCATTATAGGGTTTGCAGTGGGAGGAGTTCAATGAGATCATACGGCTGATAGCCCCTGGAAAAAATGTGGAGCGGCAGGTGAAAACTGATAATTAACCCAAAAAGCACTGAAGGAAAAAGTGACGTAAAAACGAAAATTTCATTTGTTTTGTCTGTGTTTGTAAGTCTGCCACGGGGCAGGGTTTTGATTTTGAGTTATAAACATTTCTGGAGTGACATAGAGGCCGTGTGCAAAAATTTTGTTTGGGTCTATCAAGCGGTTCGGATTTCTGTAGAATCCAAATTAATATACAGGCATTCACTTTTACACACACACACATATATATATATATATATATATATATATATATATATATATATATATATATATATATATATATATATATGTGTGTATATATATATATATACAGATGTATAGTTATATAGATGTATACATATATATATATATATATATATATATATATATATACATACATACATACATACATACATACATACATACATACATACATACATACATACATACATACATACATACAACATCCAATACCGTGGCATATAAATATAAGAAGCGCTCGCGGGAAAAGGTGAAAGGAAAGACCGAGAGGTTTCGTCTTTCTTTATTTCAATACCTGATCACAGTAACAGAGAGAAGAAAAGTAATTTACAATACTGTAACATTACAAGTGCAAAGATCAACCATCCTTGCTAGTATTTACCAATTAGGTAATACATCAAACAGCCCAGTGTTATGAGGAGTAATTACTATGCTGTCGTACGAGGGAAAAGGCTCTTTCAACTGTTGGTTCTTTAAATATCTCATTTTTCATAACATTATCAACTTTATAAAATCCAGGACTGAGGTTCATATTATTAATTTTATCATCAATAAAACATGATTGTATTATTAGTCTTTCTAAAATATCACTAGATTTATACAATGTTGTCGCATCTTTCCAGTTTATTACATGGCCTCATCTCTCACACGAATAAAAATGCCACTAGATTGGTTACCAGTTCGTACATAATAACGATGCTGGGAAATCGTCGTGCAACAAGGTTTCCCAGTCTGTGCCAGGTACACTTTATCACAGCCTGTACATGGAATGCAATATACACATCCTACGTCACTTAGTTTGTTCATTATCAGAAAGGTTCTGTTACAATTATCATATTTAAAACAACGTTTAAACTCCTTCCAACCGCCCAACCATAAAAACACTTCTTTGCCTTCCTTAATGCATCGTCTAAATAATAAATCGGGTAACATAACTTTTACCAATAGCATAAATAGTTTGAATTTTTTTCGTCCAAATATTCTGGGTCACATATTTTCAAGGCTCTAAGGAACATACTATTAAATACAGATAATTTAACAAAAAGTTAATGATGGTTAGGCAAATAATGTACATATCTATCAATTTGGGCAGGTTTACGGTAAACTTTAAATTTAAATAAGCTATTAGATTTAATTATTAATACATCAAGAAAAGCAATGCAATTATTATTTTCTTACTAGAATATCGTCAATATACCTTATCCACAACAAAGGATATCTACATATACTAGGCAAAATTCTACTTTCGAAAAATTCCATGTACAAATTGGAAAGTACAGGAGACAGGGGATTCCCCATAGCCGTACCAAATATCTGTTTAACATACCTGCCATCTATTGTAAAACAGTGTCCACAATACAAAGCTTAATAAGTTCGATATATGTGTCAGTATTAACAGGCAAACGAATATCATCAAGTTTTTCACGCAAAAATACTAATAAATCTGTTATGGGAACCTTAGTAAACGAAGAACTCACGTCAAAACTAACGAGTTTAAAATTAGAACCTGTACTCCTCAGGTTTTCAATTAATTCAACATTATTTGTTATGTGGGAAGACGAAATTGTTCCTACCAGTGGAGATAACATTGAAACTAACCATTTGGACAAACTATAGCACACTAACCCCACGGAGCTTATGAAAGGTCTCTCAGGCTTTCACCTTTTCCTGCGAGCGCTTCTTATGAACATAAATAAATAAATTATTAACAAAATAATTTTTATTTTAATACTCTCCAACATTTTATGATGGGTACAAAGGACACGTGACACTGCTGGACATCCAAGTTATAAGTATTTCATCTTATACGATTCAGCATTCTTGAAAGGAAAAGAGAGAGATTTTGTAATTACTAATAGTTGTAGGGATGATAATACCTATATTATCATTGTCTGAATATACAATGCATAACAATGTAATAGAGAACATGTTTGATTAGTATATGCTTTCTTGTATAGTCAACCTAAGCTGCTCTCTACCTATCAATCGTTCTGTTATCTCTCTTACTTTTTCAATCAAAACCCCACCTCACATCTCCTCTATATATAATGCATTTGTAAAATTTTGCTTATGCCTTCAATCGCCACTTTTACAAGTATTGGCAAATCCACATTAACCCCTTTTACTTATCCTTCACATTGGGAAGTGTTCAAAGTTTGTTAGCACTGAAATTCATATGAACGATTATTATTTTTTTAGATATTTTATTTTATTCCTTACAAAATCCAAAATTTTCTTCTAATAAAACCTGTAACAATTTAATCAAAAAGGTAATTTCAACACGCACTTTTTTTCCAACAATCTTGATGTTAAATTTAATTAAAAACTTTTATCAATTTTAAAATGTTCATAGAAGTTTTCTCCCCTTTTCTTGATTATTTATAAAAATGAATTTTTATGTTATATATACTGGAATATTTGATCAGCATGTTTGTGCGAAATTAAATGTTTCAGAAAAAGAAGGAAAATCTCATTTGAGGAAATTATGGAAGATATATGTCTGTGTGTGTGAGCACGGAGGTTTTCATATTTTTAGAGCTTTTGCATAAAGAAGATATATATATATATATATATATATATATATATATATATATATATATATATATATATATATATATATATATATATATATATATATACACACATATACATATGTGTATTTTCATAGATTTTAAGAGAGGAGATAACGAGCGCTCGCACCTTTTCGGAGCTGAGCCTTCCAAAGATGTGAGAGAACACCAAATGTTACATCAGTAAACACTGCGGGAGCACTTCAATCAGTAGCCATGTATAGTTCATTTAATTTCCTGTATTGGAAATTTTTATGTTAAATTCAGCCGAACTTTATCAATAATCATTGGTTTTGACACTTACATCAAAGAACTCAAAATTCTTGATTTAATTATTACACAGACACTGAAACCCTTCAACAAATGAAATTATAAAAGCGAGAAAAAAGTCGGTGACCAAAGCGAAGGCTTCATCGGATATGAATCCCAGGTCGTGTCCGCTGTGCCAGGGAAGCAAGCTCTGATTTCTTCCAGACTTCTCCTTCTTGGGCCAAAGAAAGAGACGCCAGAAAGAAATGAGAGCTTGCTTCCTGGCACAGGGACACGTCCTGGAATTCATATCCGATGAAGCCTTTGCTTTGGTCACTGACTTTTTCTCGCTTTTATAATTTCATTTGCTGAACGGTTTCGGTGTCTGTAATAATTAAATCAAGAATTATGAGTTCTGCGATGTAGTGTCAAAACCAATGATTATTGATAAAGTTCGGCTGAATTTAACTAAAAATTTCAATACAGGAAATTAAATCAACTATACATGGCTACTAACTGAAGTGCTCCCGAAGTGTTATCGCACTCGTAGTCGTCTTCATTGGATCGGATTATGTTTGGAAGGCTCAGCTCCGAAAAGGTGCGAGCGCTCGTAATCTCCTGTCTCTAGAAACGCTCGTAATCTCCTCTCTAGAAACGTGTGAAAATACACACACACACACACACACACACACACACATATATATATATATATATATATATATATATATATATATATATATATATATATATATATATATATATATATATATATATATATATATATATATATATATATTTGGTGTCCGGTTTTCAGTGTTGTCTGACTTGTCTCTGTGATCATTCATTCTGCTGTGAAAGTGTACATTTGTTTTATTACTATTACTTATTATTATATTAACATAATGAGTAAGTGGGGTAAATATAATGGAAACTTTCAAACTTCGTGGCTCTCAGATAATGAATTTACCAACTGGATCGAAAAAGTTAAAGATAATAGTGAGAAGGCATACTGTTAACTTTGCAAAGTGCAACTCAGAGCCCACAAAACTGACTTAAATAAACACGCATCTACTGCAAAACATATCAAGAATGCTGCCTGCATAACTACGCCTCAACGGAAATTGACAACATTTTTTCTCAAAA
>NC_089785.1:14808362-14818362 GCF_040412425.1 Macrobrachium rosenbergii | reverse complement strand
GAAATGAAAACGGAAGGAAGACAATAGTTCATTACGAATTTAAAATGTATTTTTCTATTTTGCAATAGAACCGTTTCAGCTGCCTTTTGCTCTAAATACTACGATACAAATTTTAATTGCTGTAATAAGAGTGAATAAACTGGAAAAGGTAATGTTAAAATTGATGGAGTATCATCACAGGTATATATTTTGGTTGGAAAAAGTAATTATTATTATTATTATTATTATTATTATTATTATTATTATTATTATTATTATTATTATTATTATTATTATTATTATTATTAATGTTCATCTTCCTTTTCTCTGAAGTTCACCAAGTTTATTAGGAAAGAACCTTGGGGTGTAAACTTAATATCCACAGATATTTTGACCTTGACCTATTTTTCAAAATTTTTATTTTTATTTAGACCTGTGAAACAGTGACAGAGTATCTAGTCCTTAGAAGCTCATGTAAATAACTTTCAAAATATGTTTACCTTAGCCTTTTTTTCAACGGTCGCATGTCAATCTAAACATCTTTATTTTATTTTTTTTATGTGATGAGACTTGGTAGACACAGCTTTCAAACTGCTGAATGTTCTTACGAAATATTTGAAACCTTGACCTATTTTTCCGGTCAAATGTCAATTTAAAGACTAACTTTTGATTTTTTTCTCGGCTTTTGATAAAACCTTCAACAGGTTCCCTTTTTCACTTTCTCCTGGAACACCATTCCTACCGAAAACAATGTATCTCTATGTATTACTTACTTTTGCATTTAAATCCCCTAACACTGTCATCTTTCAATTTTCTCCAAACCCAGATGGACACAAATTCAGACTTTTCAGAATCGCTGTCTTGCATTCTGATGCTATTCGATGCCTGAAATCATCAATCCTTGAAGCACTTATTATTATTATTATTATTATTATTATTATTATTATTATTATTATTATTATTATTTGCTCTTCTTGATGCTATGTAATTACCGTATTAATGACGCAGAAAACTGAGAGTCTTTTATCAACTATTAACTATAGAATTATGCCACTGTACTATTAAGTTGTTGCACGTATTTGTCGAAAAAAATAAGAAAAAATATTAGGCCGTTCTGTCGGCAGTTTTGGCCTAAATATTCACCATAAGGAATATTTAATCATCTCTCGAATGAGTGGGATGAGTTTTACTTTAACTCTGAGAAAATGGCCAAAAAAATTATGCTGAGCAGGCTAAGGGAGAAAATTATGCTATTGGTGAACTAAAGCACCTGCACTTGGCTATATAGGAGTTTCAACTTGGCTTCAACTAAAATGGGGAATAGTTTGCCTTCTGCAGCTGAGGAATCTTTTGATCTCCAAATGTTGAACCGAGGAGCAAATTCATCCCTTCTCTGCTGTTGACGTCTCCTGAGTTCCAGATTTATTAGTTTTATTTTCTATTCCCTCAAATTGGACTGTTTTATCACCTTTTCCTATAGCTTGCCTCTCTCTGCAGGGTGATTTCCATTTGGAGCTCTCATAGGTGTCTACTGTAGTTTACTGCCTCATTCCACAGGGCTTTTCAGCACATTCAAAGGAAGGAGGAGGAACACAAAGCAAAGACCAAGATTGACCAAGCTTGGTTAGCAGACATAGGTAAACAGGAGGACCCAAAATATGTCAAGTCCATTGCAGTGGATCCGTAACAAACAATCCACTACCACAAACTTGGTGTTTCGGTTACATAATATAAAAGGAAACTTGGGATATAAAATTACTGCATTTTTTATGTTGATGTTCAAAAAGGGAACAGGTTT
Source organism: Macrobrachium rosenbergii (assembly GCF_040412425.1). Lineage (NCBI taxonomy): Eukaryota > Metazoa > Arthropoda > Malacostraca > Decapoda > Palaemonidae > Macrobrachium > Macrobrachium rosenbergii. The sequence continues at coordinate 14,816,585 of NC_089785.1, read as the reverse complement.
TTGCGGGGTTTAAACTCGTGCTGGACCTGGCTTTGATGGAATTGCAACCTCCTTCAATGGCTCTAAAAAAAAAAAAAAAAAAAAAGCTGCAACGAGTACCCCGAAGGGTTTTACACAAAGGGTGAGCATGACCTTTACGGCCAGGTCGTCCATGTAGAGTACGTTGCTTGAAACAAAGGTCAGAGGTCGCCGAGGGTTCTCCCATCCAGCCCTCAGTCTCTCCCTGTACAACCTGCCTCCACTGTACCCAAGAGAAAGTGCTTGAAAAAAGTAAAGTGCAAGATCCGGGTTCACTCTTACCATGTTTCTATCCTAATTCCAAGGAGTGGTTCGAAAGTCTCACCAGTGGTAATGGGCGAGCGGTCAAGCGAAACAGGGCACGATGAATCCAAGGACAAGACCCTGGTGAGACCCCTTGGAGTATTAGTGCAGCAGATTGCTGTAAAAATCGTTCAGATAGTGAAACAAGCATGAAATTTGGCACAAACATTCCTAAGACTACGCTCTCTTAGAAAAGGGCGCTGGCCACCTGAAAATCCAAGATGGCGGCTATTTTTCAAAATGGCCGCCATCTATGTTGAGATTCACTGGTTTGGGAGCATCTATTGGATGGAATATGCCAGTTTTTTTTTAAACCTCGTTTTTAGGTTATAAAAATGTTCCATACCACACATTTTATTGTTGGTTTTACTAAATGAATTGTAACCAAGATGGCGTACAAAATGGTTGCCATAAAGCTTAGTTTTTTTTTTCTATCCACAGCGCTAGCAGACATAGAGACCAACTGTTTTTATTTAATGGTATATTCATGTGATCAGACAGTTTAACTAATATGCTATTTTCAACTGAAATAGTAATGGTATGGTCACATACAACATTGTGTCTAAGACTGTAACCATAAAAGAAAAGAAGAGAAATACGGACTAAACGCAACCAATCTATGTATAGGTCTCTCAACCTACACCTTTGAAAAATTCGAGGATAAGAAGGTAGGCATAGCATGACACGTTGGATGCTCAAGCTAGATTATCTACTGAAGAGAGGGCAATATTTATCTAGACTTCACATTTGCAAGTGCACAGACCTGTGCAGGGAAGACCCAGCTTTAGCACTTGCACCTTTCTGGGACAGCCTGCTTTGCATCCACATTTGGTAAGCTGTTGGCAACTCTTGGCTAAGGGCGAGTTGGTTGTCCAGAGGACTTGCCATTCTTCACCAGACTTTTGCCATCCCCACTCAGCAGGGTTCTCTGGCTGTGGCTGACACTGGGTGGCCTGCCCCCACACACAAACCAGCCTGGTACGCAGCACGCTTGGTGTGTTGGAGGAGAGCTCCCCTGGTTGGTGGAATGGCCTCATATGCCCTTTGTTTTCTGGCAAACATATCAAGTCTAGCCTCATCCACAGTGCCAGCAGTGCTGGATCTTTCATACATAAGTATGACAAACCTCTCCAGGACCTTCAGGTCACTCTTCCACTCTGAGAGGGTAGTGACTCAGTTTGGAGAACACAGTGGAGGCCTCTGGAAAGATGTTCCATGTCTGCCAGGCGGTCTTCTTGCCCTTGCTTCGAAGGCTGACACTGTATCACAGCCTGTGAACGCATGGAAGAAGAGCATGCCATTCACCTTCTCCTGGCCCAGAGAGTTGCACAGGTCATGCACAGCAATCCAGCGCAGGCTCTGGCCTTGGCCAAATGCCACCCATAGCTTCTCTAGCCCTAGATTGTGGAGAGTGGAGAAAGCACTGACTGCAACGACAAGAACATCTGTGTCATTTGCTTTAACCGTGATGGTCTTGGCTCCATGTTCTGTGGCATATTTGGCATGGAGAAAGATGCGGGTGTCAGCTTCCTCATGAGAGCACTTTTCCCAGTCCCTGAAGACTAGTGTTTTGAGTGCTGAGGACAGCAGACCCTTTCGTGGCAATGACAACATTTGTGGCAGACATCTGGGCAACTTTGTCTGCCAGGAACTGGAACAACTCTGTCTTGTTGGCATCGTGTCTTAGGAAATTGCGCCAGTTGGATGGAATTGTGTTCTTGTCTGTCACCTTGCGCCTTCCTCCTTGACCACGTTGGAGCCTGGTCTCAGCTTTGAGGCTGGATGTATTGTATACATCAAATACAAGATGTGATGATGTGTACTTGCTGCTATAGGATTGTATCACAGGCAAGAAGTCGCAAAGTGCATAGCCCTCAAAGGTCTTTCCTTTCTTTGGTGGCAAGGCATGGACCAAAGCTGATCCATCTACAATGAGGACATCAGTCTTTGGTTCTTTGTCTTCTAGTGTAACATGACTCTCCAGGACCGAGGTCAGCTGAGACTTCTGACATGTGTACAGCCTACCACCCTCACTAAGGAAGCTGGGAATGTTTGATTCTCGTGCTGAAGAATTCCAGCAGATCACATTCACGGCTCTGACAGGATATAAATAGCTTTGAGAAAAGCTGGCAATCCTCCTTCAGAAGTTTCTGCTTTGACTGTTCTACAGGAGCAGCTTTTGCCTGAAGAAGTCAGTTCTGTTCTTCTTTATCGGCTCATAGAAGGAGACTGCATTGTTTGCCAAAGAGTCTGAAAACTTCTGAAATTTAGTGCGGCCTCTGTCAAGGTGTGTCTGTAGAAGTTCTGCTGAGCTGGGGTGGGCAATGTCTTTGTTGTCAATGGAATACAGATCCTGGCTCTCTTCCTGAAAAGGACTTCCCAAGTGTTGCAAAGCCAATGACAGCTTGCTGACTCTCTCCAAGAATGTCTTCTGCGCATGAGGTGTTTGTTCATGGTGTGTTGTCTGCTCATTAGACTCCTTACTTTGAACCTCTGTTTCGTATGCAGACACCAAGCGGATGATCTCTGGGCCAGCCACCATCCATCTTCTGAGTGCTGACGGATCTTCAGTCAGCCCAATGGCTCCGCCATCAGCCTTTATAAAGGCATTGGTCTGCTCATGAGCTTGGTCAAGAGCCATTGCTGAGAACTGGCGACTGGTCTTGTGCACAACAAAGTTGCCAGCCTTGAACTCCTTGTGCAACTCTGGGTGTGAACTCTCTAGGTAAGCATGTCCCTGAGGTGAATAGGCAGCCAACGAGCATAGTTTGTATTATTGTTGGAAAAGAAGTAGGGTATCAGCTCATGCAATGCCTGGCAGTAGAGGACAAAATTGGCCTCACGGAAGGACCTGATCAGTAGGAATATCACAAGTTCCATAGACAACACCATGTGCCAGAAGTGGAACTGTGGACTCTGCTGTCTTCGAAGGTCACACCACTCCTCAAACTCTAATGCCTGCTCATTGTTGTTTGCTTTCTCAGCACAGTAGTCAGTGTATGCTGTCCTCAGGAGTTTGTACAAACTAGAGGCTGTAACCTGGTGCATCTGCCGTGTCCTGGTTACACTTGCAGCTGACAGGAAGGATTCTGCAGTTCCAGATGAAGCAACTCCTGCCTCCACCAGAGCTCCTGTCCAACCACTGCCATGAAGAAGAGTACCAAGAGATGTCATTGCTGCCATCTCAATGTGCAGACCACCAAACATTACCAGATACTTGTCTTCGCCATACTGATCAGGCCACTGCCACTGCACCTGCTTTGCTACGGCATAGATTGGCTGATCAGCTGTGATTATGGGTATCTGGCCAGGGTTCAGAAAATCAGTGACATCCTGCACTTTCTGCATCACGTGTTTGATCGTAGCAACAGAATGAGCCTGATCACGCAGGAGAGGAAGCAATGAAGTTATGGTTACTTCAAATTCTGGGCTTCGATCTTCATTGAAGCGTGATGAGCTGACCACGTCAGATTCACTGCATCATCTATTTCCTGGGTGACTATGACCTTGTCTAGCCACTGATACTCCAGTGCAAGCTGTGGCCCCAAGATATCTGTGGGTGGCTTTGGTATTGCAGTGTTTGGTGGCACAGGGTTCTTTGTTTGAAAGGAAGCTGGTGAGATGTTTGTGAATGTGTCCGGCAATTCAGGCACTGACCTCACTTTCTCAGGTGCAAACTTTAGTTGCTGTCTTTCCTGTCCAGTGTTCTCCTTGGTGGGGTGCTGAAATATGGAGATGCTAGTTCCATGGAAGGAGGTAGTGGCAGTAGTTGCAGATGGGTTGTGGTCGATGTTGTCCATCACTGCAGTGGTGAACAAATTTTTTCGCAGTAATGGGGACAGACCACACCTCCTCCACATATTTGCTAACTGTGGCATCTCCTAATCTGTGCAGAGACCTCCAGTACTCTGTCATAAGAGATACTGAGGCCATACTGATGTAGCATTTCAACCAGGTTTCTCTTCCTATTTTGGCATAGACTGAGAGTCCCATGTAGACTGGGAATGGTGTTTCTCTGTCTTTGGAGTGTCTATGAGTTGTTGCTCCCTCTTTGTATCGGGAGTAGCAGTTGAACTGCATGAGCTGTGCAATGGCCTGGTCTGACTTTGATGCTCCAAATCGTAACTGTGACTTGATGTCAGCCCCATGCTCAACCATCCCTACAAACTGGAGCAGGAGAGGAGGCACAGAATTTCGTACACAAGCCTCAGAAAATGTGCCATCAAACCGTGACTGATGATCAAGTATAGACTTTCTGAGAATATTTGCTGCTTTAGCAATGATAACTGCCTCTGAAAGATCAGATGATTGAGCAAGTGCTTTTCCCACATCCTTTTGGAATGCAAGTAATACATCTCTGCCAGATTTATGAGCCTCAAGTTCTGGAATTTCTGCCAGAAGTTTGTCTTTGAGTCTCGTGGAATTTACACTTGGTGACTCTACACCTAATTGTTCCAGACGTTGTTGGTAGAGGTGGCAAATATCTGCCAGCCGAAATGTGACTGGATCATCTGAACAAAGGTTGTTTTCAACAATGTATGTCATCAGTTCTGACAGAACTAGTGGATACACATCTGATTCTGACTCAGTGCTACCTTGGTCTTTCTCAAGGCTCCTCAGGTAGGACCTTTTTCTGTTGTAGAGGGCACAAAGACAGGCATGGTGATACTTAAACTCCTGTGCAATGACATCCCCACCAGTCAACTTAGCAAGGAGCTTGCCATCACTAAGTATCTCTGCACATTCACGCAATTTCAAGTCAAGGCCCTTAGTACTAGCCTGTCTGAGATCAGATGCAGGTGCCACTTTCTCACAGAAAATGCAAACTTCATTGTCATGACTGGTTCGGCGCAGTTTTGCCCAGGACTAGTCTCAGTGTTGCTGGTCTGGTCATTGGATTGTCGCTTTCTTGCACGGTCCAGTTTAGTGTTGTTAAACAACAAGCGACAGTTCACATGGTATTTTGCTAAGGTCCATTTTTCCTGAGAGTGGCCTCTATGCCATCACCTTCATCCAGCCTTGCTGGATCCATTATCAGTGGCATTTCATTAATTTCACTGAACATGGGAATGTTCCTTGCCAGCATTGTGTACCCATCATGGTCTAGGACATGATGACTTAGAGGTGATGTCAAGTGCTCACCTCTTTTGTCCTTCTGACAAAGACAACACAAACTCCAGTTTGTTTTTCTACTGCTCAATATTGGATTGGCATCACATTCTGCCATGATTTCACTTTTGATTAAGGCCGAGGGGTTATCCTTTACCACCTTAAACAAAGCACACATTCCTGTATGGGATTCAACCAGGTTCAGTCTCCTACACCTAGCCCGATCATTCATCCAGTGCCATTTAAGTCCCGTGTGATCTGTACACCATCCGGGTAAGTACATGAACCATCATGTACAGCCCCATACCCTTGGCTCGGCTCTCCCGCGCTGGCACATCCTGTCTATTCAGGTGCGGCTATCTAACCGTATAGCTGGTCTGGGGCTGTTAGAAAGCATTTGGGACACTAAACTAAACTATACTACAACTACTAGTCTAAGACTACAGGATTAGTAAAGCTGGATTAGCTGGCACTGAACCCCATGCTGAGTTACACAGCAGTGATGTCACCAGTGTGCCCTGGTTGTGTGCAGACATACACTCTTTTACATTTATTAATTTTCCTTCAAAATTGATGAGTTATTCGAAAGAGATGGCCTCATTAGGATCTAAAACCACAGAAACCAAGATCCATGCTTAAAACGATAATTGTTGAACGGGCATTATTTCTCATTATAATTATTGTTTCTACCTTTTCTTGGCAGCCATATAGCCCCATATTTAAAGGTAAACTGTACTGGAAGCTACAGAAACATAATATTCACAAGAAATAGTATGGAAGAGCTTTACCATATTGCTAGAAGCAAATACATGCCATTCTAGTGAAAAATTAGCCAAAATCTGTCGATACTGGCCGCCATCTTGAATTTGGCCGCCATATTAAATTTTTTTGCGTGGCCAGCGCCCTTTCTGATAGAGGGAACTTTAAAGAGCACTTGTGCAAAATTTCATGCTTGTTTCACTATCTGAACGATTCTTATGAAATATGCAATTATCTGCTGCACTATATGCAGAGGTCATCATTTGCTATTCCTAGGTTCCTTCCCTCTCTCCTCCGACCCTCTGTTGTCGACCCTCGCTTTGATAAACAAGACGGAAACGACTCATATTATTACGCCAAATGTCTTAAAGAGAGAAAGAAGAGAGAGAATAAAAATATAGGGTAGCGACACAATGACCCATATTAATATTAATATTAATATTAATAATATTCTTTTTCCATTTTCAGGATTTTCTGCCCGTCCCGGTTTTGGTGAGTGTTAATATACTAATATTTTATTTTTTGGTGAACAACATTTTGGAAGGTATTAATTTTTATGATTAGGTTATTACTTGGCACTGTTGATGTTTAACAATCGTTTGTTTACTTCCCATGAATTGCACTTTATTCTTTTTAGTTATTCGTCATGTTCTAGTTTTGGTCGTTGTTTTTGATTAGATGTGGTTGGCTCCCTTTTATGAAAAGTTTGCTCACCATCCATATGGGTGGCAGTTTAGAAATTATCCCCGGATATATAGCTATCTGCCTACGTTTGTCTGTTTATCGCATCTGTGAGAATAATTTGTTACTGACTAGTGAACGTTTCATTGGTTTCAAGACTACTGCTACAGAGGAGATGGAAATTTCTCAGAGACTTTTCAAGAGGGAGCTAAAGGCACAGAAGGCCAAGTCAGGAGATGGTGGTTCAAGCAGGAAGAAGTACATGGATTTCGACCATCTTTTATATCTGACAAGTACTCTAGACGAGCGAACAACCTGCAGTAATTATCCATCATCACAATTTGACCAGGATGAGGTACTTGAGGAGGGAACCAGTGAAGTTACCCCTACAAAACTAGAAACCATTCTGAAGCCCCAGAAGCAAAGAAAAATCAAGGAAAATACTAAGAAGAGTTATGAAGAAGAGCTGATTGATGTTTTAAAGAAGAAGGCACTTGAAGATATTGATGAAGATAAATCTTTTCTGTTGTCACTGCTTCCAAAACTTAAGAAATTTAGTGATGATCAAAAGTTTGAGGCACAAATAGAAATTCTTAAAATCCTGAGAAGAGTACAGCAGAAGTCGACAGAGTCCAGCTAATGAATATCTTGGCACTGTGCCTTCCACTCATACTTTCCCCCGCAAACACCTCCACCATACATTTCTCGCCACACCCAAGGCCATTTAACTCATCAAGGTCAAATACCTATGCAACACCAGCTTTGTGAAAGCAATTTCTCAAACCAAGACTTTTTTTTTTTTACATACCCAAGGACAGGTTCATAACCAAAGTTATCCAAAACTAAATCTTGGTGTACACCGACTGCATCAAATAGCCATGTATCAGAAACATCTGTCCACTCAAATGAGACAGACTTGTTCGCATTTTCATAATTAGTTTTGCATACTCAGTGATTTATTTGCAAGAAACGATGGATTCAGTCGTTTTGTTTAGTTAGTCAGAAGAAGAGAATTCGAGTTATATTTGTTCCATATATCTGTTCTTCAAAATTAGTACAAGATGATGATATTTGTATTTTTCTTTCTATCCCATTATGATGTGTATTGAATTTAGACTAGATATAATTGTTTGTAGTATTCTCATACTCTTGTTTGAAATGAGTTATATTTAAATTTATCGTCTGTATGATTCTATGTAATGTTTAAGTAACTTCCGGAGGAATGCTGAATTATGTATTAATAAGAAAATAAACACAATATGCATTTGGGTTTTTGCATACTTTAAAGTTACTTCGTCTTTCTTCTACCGGCACATATTTTCTCATGTTGGTGTCCTGATGAGATATTATAGG